>NW_010129506.1:362-16493 GCF_000699245.1 Pterocles gutturalis | reverse complement strand
CCCAAAAAAAAAAAAAAAAAAAAAAAAAATCTTAGCAAAGTATTGTGTAATTAGTGAAGGAGACATCATAGTATGTGATGCTTTAATAGTAATTGAAATTAAGATTCAGCTTTGCACAATAAAATCCTGTAAGAACTTTTGCAGAAATCCAGTTATATTGATTACATATATCTAGGAGTTTCCACCTTGTTCCTTCAAACAATTTTCTTGCAGCTCAGGCCATATTATATGGAGATTTTCTTGTATTTACAAAGATGCAGAGATATTAAATGTGTCTTCACATCCTCAGTTCCACGTTCCAATATATATTTCTACAAAGTAGAGAAGTAAAAATAGAGGTGCAGTCAAATAGCAGAGACATCTACTAAGTTCTAAATGTGATGCAAATTTTTTTAAATTCCAGCTTTTTTTTTTTTTTTTTTTTTTTTTTTGGTGCTACATAAAGCCCCAGGCTTCTTTCTCTGTATCTGACGCATTTGAGAACTATTGTTTGCTGCAGATGCGACCCAGCTTTCTCAGAATGAAGCAGAGGGCTCCTTACATCTAATAGGGTAATACTACTGAGCTACATTTCCTCTTTTGAATGAGAGAAGGGAAGACATAGAAAGAACAAAAGAAGTAGAAATTATTAGAAGAAAAAAATATGCAAAGGGAAGTAAAAGCCCAATTTAAAAAAAATCAAAAGCTTATAAGAAAAAAGAAGGGATAACAACGACACTATCAATATGCTGGGACCACACACATGTACATGCACATAGAGAAGATGCCCCGCACATCACAGACAAGCTCTGC
This sequence comes from Pterocles gutturalis, assembly GCF_000699245.1. NCBI lineage: Eukaryota > Metazoa > Chordata > Aves > Pterocliformes > Pteroclidae > Pterocles > Pterocles gutturalis. The sequence continues at coordinate 15,701 of NW_010129506.1, read as the reverse complement.
CTAGAAAAGAACACAAGAAACAGTCTTACTGCAGAAACAGAGAGGCAAGTACAGAGTTTTCTGCCATTTTCAGTGATTCCCTGCTGATGATAAACTAGTGAATTGGTCATTTTTTAATGCACTATTTGAAGTGGTAAGAACCACAGGTGGCTGTATGCAACTCAATCTTACACACTGCACCTGCTTAATTACAAGAAATAGAATCAAAGGAAATAAAAATTACTCTGTGGCTTGTTTCTTGAGATCTCAGTGAGGCACATAAGCTGCTCTTGTGTGCAGCTGCATTACAAGGAGACAAGCAGTTTTCAATTAATTACTTATGATTTAGTCACAACCTTAAGAATTTCTGTGCTGTAAAACAGATTCAAGATTACAAATCTTTCTTCATAGAAACCCATTTCTCACTGTCTGACTTTTTTCTTGAATCATTTTGGGTCTACACTAATAGAGCAGAAAAGAAATGCAGCCAAAACATATCCCCTACATCAGAACTTGTAAAAAAAAAAAAAAAATTGTATGAAGAGGTGTTTTAAATGTACCTTTTGTTCGTTACACTTTTCCAGACTTAAAGTGTTCCCACTCCTCGCAGACAATATTGAATCATCTATAGAGTTTGAAGAAAAATTTTAGACCAGCTAATACTGCAGAAAGTAACTCACCCGAGATTCAGGAAGACCAAGGGTTGAAGTCTACTTGGCCCAGTTCAGAACAGAAACCCAACCTGCCTCTGAAAAGACGGGCAAGTATTCCGCCCACTGCTCTACTGAGTCATTTAGAATTCCTGTCTCTACCAACAATCTTTTAATTTTTTATAAAAATTTAAATAACTTCCTTGGAGGGACTTGGGCTATAATAGTATAGAGGTGAAGTTAGTTACTTAAAATAAGAGCTGGGTTGAAGCCAAGGCAAATAGGGATTTCAACTTTATTTTCTTACATCCCCAAAGTATTACTTAACCATTGTGCTAACTTCTGCTTTGACATCTTTCTTCCTATCTCTCTTTTCCTCCATCCTGGGCATACAAAACCTCTTGAAGCAATGACAGGATGTCAGAAGAAGAACTGACTTTGACTACAGAATTTTCTACTTCCCGCAACACATGCGCCCATCCCATTTGCCTGCCTGGTTATCATATTCCCATAAACAAATAAAAGTACTCTTTTTGTATGTGCATGAATACATCATGGGGATGCAAGTAAACTTGATGCCACCCTTGCGAGAAAATAGCATGTATTGAGTACATAGTAAGTAAAGCTTACTTTCTCTCTCTGTCCTACCATCTTCCCTGAATATGCATGCATCAAAACATCCAGGTAGTAGAAGCACACGACAGACATCACAGCACAACCAGACTGGTAAAATATAATTGACTTGGGAAAACAAAACAAAATAAAACAAAAAAAAACCCAAACAAACAAAAAAAACCCAACTAAATTAAATTTGGTACTCCACATTAGACTCTGCAACAAAGCTATAACAACCTCAGAGCTGTGTTATTATCACCATCCCTTTAGCCCATTTGATGCGTTATGATGTTAAGCAAAGTACACAGAATACATTTACACAAGCCAAAACCGAAATAAATGCATTGGTCCCAGGTACAGTGTTGATCCTCTCTTGTACTCAGAAACAGAATATACATAAATATTGCATACTGAAAAAAATGTACTCTGTCATTTCACAAGAGAAGCATTTCATTTCTTGTAATAAATTACTAATCTGACAGATTGCAGACAGAGTAATGTTTACAATATTTTAAGGTTCATCTTGTTTCCCTGTTCTTTTGTGCTGTTCTGGCAGCAGGACATAATTCATGCTTTCCTTTTTATCCAACTGTGATGGCAGCGCAGTAAATTATATCTGGGGTTATTTTAGCCAATCAGAAACCCTGATTAGTTGTAGTCTAATTAAGGAATAATGAATGGGGAAGTGACAAATTTCCTCTTCCTCATTTATTTTTGTAATTAAATTGCATACTGCACATCAATCAAATAATCTATGTTATTAGAATTTGCAAACTTTTTTTTGTAACCCACGTGTTGTTTTGTTGGCAGGAGCATTTATCAGGTTTTATGGCCAGCTGTCAAGAAATCATAAGGTACCAACATTAAGCTATCTATATGATAAATGTCCTCAAGGAAAGATGGAAAATAATCAGCCATAGCTGTTACAAGAATACTAGAACAGTACGCAGTGTTTCCGCTATGTGTAGAAGAGGGTCAGAGCTTGATGTTAAGATAATTATTTAGATTTTCAGACAACAACTGAGACTTAATAGTTCTTCCAACCTCTTAAACTTCTACAATTTAATGTATGCTGCCATTTGTCCTTCTGTGAGTCTTGATCTGGAGTGAAGAAGTGATAGAATAAACTGAGTGCTGAATAAACTAGAGGTGAAAACCTCTATAAAGAAGTTGGATAAACACAGCTTTCCACATTATTAAGTTCACAAGCAACAGATAAAACATATGTGGGGGGCTTAAATCTTATGCACAAATGTGGAGTTAGGAAGCAGTAAAAATGATAGTTTAGGAATGTTCAAAATATAGAGAAAACCTTCAGCTTTTCAGAGAAAAAAGGGTCAAAATAAAAAAATATAATTTTAGCCAAAATGCTCAGTTGGAATATTTTCTTGATGTCATATGACAGTGAGAGTTCAAGATTTCTAGTGTCTTCCTCTTGTTTTAACGGGACTTCTATCTGCTCCCATTTACCATGCTCCCCCTGCTGTTACACAGACCAACACCTTCTTCAGTGAATAAGACTTTCAAGGCCATGAAGCATTATGTGGGGGGAAATTCAAATAGAATGTCTTTCATTGAGAAGGAGCACATGAGGCAACATCTACAACTTCAACACCATGCAATCTTTCTGACTTCAATGCTTTCCATTTTCATGCATTTGTCTGGGGAATATTTTGTTTCAACAACTTATTTGTTTTTACAATTTTCCTTCATGAAAGCAAATTCTGTTTGCAAAATGCTTTCTTTAGCTGAAAATCAAATTCCCACTAGAAAAATATTTCCATCAGGAGGGTTTTGACTGGGGCTTCTACAGCTCATCCTGAGACTGACAAAATTGACTCTTTCTCAGTAATTCACAACACCTCTCTTTTCAGTTCCCATGTACACAAGTGGAACAATCACATCTGTACATTTATTTAGTATTATTAGGTAACATTCAAACTTCCTGGTTTTATTATTTCATTTTTTCCTCTCATCATGCCAATAGTTATTGTTGGAGTTGGATGTTGGAGGTGGGTAAAAAAATGATAAAAATTTCAAATGTAGAAATTGTCAAGACTAGCTGCCTAGTGTCAAAAGTTGATCCACATAAATCTATATTACCTACAGCATTAGCTGCTGACTAGTCTCCCATATTACATAAACAAATAAGTCAACTGAAGTGAAATGATATAGTAACAGCAGCCATCATAAAACCACTACTGTTACTGAAATAAGGCCATTTTTTTTCTCTCTCATCCATTCCCTTTACCAAGATACCACAGTACCAAGTTTTTATTGGAACTGTGAAATTATATTTGAGACAGAAATAAACATTGTCCTTGTAATTTGAAATTAATTAGGCAAGAAAGCTCAATGTTTTAATTCTAAACTAAGTTCACAAAAGTTTGAAGTCTTCTCTTCATAGAGGAAAAACTACATGATATACAGCAAACTCCAGCAGAAGCTGCGAGAGGAAATTTTTTATTTTCTGTCAGGTGTTCTGTCATACAGTAGATCTAATGAGCTTAACACTCATGACAGGCATATATTTACATGTCTGTGGGTATTAAGGTAAGAGATAGGCAATAGATATTTGACAACTTCAAAAGAAAAAAGCTTTGCACTTTGCACATGACATAAAAAGCATAATTTCTTGCTTTGCATTGCTTCTCATCTAGGTTCAGTATCCATATAAGGATTTAACTTAAAACCTCAAGGAAATCTGAGCACTTAGCTCCTACTTAAGAATTAGACTGCAATAGAAGGAAGTTAGTCCTCTGAGGATCTTCTTTTTCCATTTAAAATATGGAGACATGAAGAAGAACTCTAACTCTATCCTCTCAAAGTTGATAAAAAGAACTATGGCTTAAGTATGTATTCTCATCTCATATTTCCACATAGTTCAAATAAATAAAATAGTTCAAATTCCTATGTATATATTTTGTCATGATGACATTTACAGTTTCTTCTTTGCAGGGATGGATTATACTAGTGTATATGAAAAATAATAATAGAAGCAACAATTTCTTTTAGGCCATCTTTTTCACTGCACTGTTTTCAATGCAAAGAAAACAAGCGGACACAGTGACAGAGATTTGCCACATTATATTTACATATTGAAGATTAAGATTAAAATTAAAACAAAATAGAAAAATCCCATGCTTTTGCATTATACCTGGCAGACAACTTAATCCACATTTATCAGCATTAACACAAACTTCAAAATCTTGAAATACTAAGTTTTTTATGTTTCATTACAAAAAATAATCTGCTATAAAACTGCAAGGTACTAGTTATAACTATGGTTATGGTTTGAATTACAACCTTTGCTTTGCTTGCAAAAAATGCCCATAGTTCACATGTTCCCTAGTATTAGTCTGCAAAGTTCAAAAGATGGGCCATTATATTCAGAATATGAACTAATTCTGAATGTTTTTTAAATATGATCTAAACACCAGAGTTTTTTGATACATTTATCACTGGAAATGGGAGCTGAGAAGGAGGGAGCAAGACCCTGGATTTTGGACTTTACAAATGGCAAGTTTCAATATCCTTTGAAATATCAGTAAGCCTTATATGCTTAAGGAGGAAAAACACCTCAGAGAAATAAGATTGCATGACTTCAAGCTTCCAAACAGAGAAATATAATATTGATCCTAAAAAATCATTATACTATTGATGCAACAGGAGGGAAAAGAATAAAACCTCTATTAATGCTCCAGGCAACTATCACAAGGGACTTCAAGTCCCAAATTTGCTGCAAATTTCAGCAAATTAAAATATGCAAAACTTTTCAGAGTTTTAATGTAGTAAACATTTCAAAAGCCATTTTTCACTGTTTCACTGTGAGTATACATCAGTAAGCAGCTGGGAAATCTAATTTAGGTTTGAAATCTGCTTACAGTTTTGAGATCCTTGGCACTGTTTCTGGGGAGGTCCTTGTATAATGCTTTTAAAGCAGAATGAAAATGTTATATGATGAGAGACGAATCCGTTGTAAGGTAACAGAATGGCTTTACTCATTTTTTGTAACTGCTCATCTTTTTCCCTTATTCCATGCCCAGGAGGTCAACACAGCAATATTATTTTAATCATATGCAATTCTATTTCTAATGTCTGATTTAAGCAACCAACCCCCTCTGTAGTATTTGATCTATTTAGGAAATGTAGTTTTTATGTGCGAGTGGTTGAGAAAAGAAGTTGAAAGGGTTAAAAAAGCATAATTTAAAATATTTCATCATTACTTGACACTGTTGACTGTGTTTGTATTTGTCATTGTCTAGAAGCAGAGAAAGCAGGAAAAACAAACAGTGTTAGCGGGTGCTTTCCATTTGGATTTTGCACTACCAGTGGCTTTCCTTAGATAAGTGTTCTTGAACCATGTACAACTATTCTCTCTTCCTAGGGACAGAAGCTGTTGGAGAATCTTTAAATTCAGCTATAACAAAACGTTTCACTTGAAGAACAGCATTATTTCCAGAAGCTGTTGGAGAATCTTTAAATTCAGTTATAACAAAACGTTTCACTTGAAGAACAACATTATTTATTACAGCTATTTCTCCTTTATCTAAGTTGCACGTGCAGTTGGTAGCAAACAAAGAAGTTCATTTTTTCTGTTTCCCTAGGTCTTGTAACTTTGCATAAGATAATACAAGGAAACTATTCCTCGGCCCATTCGTGTTTTAGTTGTAGTATACATTAACTAGGAGTGGTTTATGTTTAGGAAGATTTAGAGCTAGTGAGGTTTATGAGAGTTTTATTGGAAGCATTTAACAAGATTCAGTGTTTGTCAGCAGCTGGACCAGTGAGCAGCCTGATGGTCACCAAGTATAAATGCAGTAGTGGACAAGAAAACCCAGATCATCCCCAAAAATGAGAAGTAAAAATAAACTTTAAGAGCATTTTACAAGCACATTCAAAAATTCACTTCTTTATCCTATCACTTAGACTGTTTAGAATTGCTCTGCATAAGTGAGGACAATCCTTCAGAGTAAATGACAGTGTGGCAGCACTGGAAAAAGAAATTACACTGGTACTTGCAGTGTATTCACAACTAGAAAGCACATCCTTTTTCTCCCTTCTCAATGAAGCTACCAGCCTGAGTCTCTCCTGTGTGGCATCTACAGTCAGTACAAGAATATTGATATGTTTTCTTCCTGTTGGAGATTGTTCCATCTTCATGTTAGATACTCAAGCTGAGAGGGGGAAAAAAATAAATAAACCACTAAGCACTTGACTTGCAAACAGTCTCTCACAGCAGGTCAGGGTCAGCTAACTTTCGTCACCAAAAAAAAAGAAAAAAGCAAGAAAGCAAGTAGCAAGAGACAGAGAGAGGCAGATCTGGTTTCTGCTAATGTCCAGCCCGTCTGCTCAGCCAGATGGCCAACTGAATCACAAGAGGAAGGTGTCACAGTCGCAGAGAAACCCGAGCCTTTCTTGCTTTATCATACTCTAGCCAAAAATAATAATTCAACAGCAGCCAACAGAACCCTTAAGGCTTTGTGTACTAGCATGCCGAGCTTTCCTGTAATCACTGCAATATCTCCAGGAACAAGGGGTGGCATGAATCATTATTTGGATGTGCTAACATGACCCATACAAACATTAGGGGATAATGGGCAAGTCTGCACTCTGCAAATCGAATCACACCATGATCCATCATTAACCTAAGTGAGCTATTGCTTTATTGAAGTAGCCCTGTAAATGAATAGGTCACAGCCTACATAAAAACTGAAGGGTTTGTTAATGCTCCAAGAACTTATATTCTATTAGAACATACAGCCTGAGTATTACTGAGATTGTAAGTATGCTCCTAAAGGACAGTTAGGAAAGAAGGGAAAACCTAGGATTTAGACAAGAATAATTTTAGAACATTCCACTGAAACATACTTATTTATACATATATAGAAAGGTATTTTTATACATGTCTCAATTTGACTTTTGTCTAAAAGAAGGAAGAAAATAATCACTAATTTAAAAATATTTTATTCCTCACAAACGTTTATAGCGCAAAGAGTTAAGACTTTGGGACTGTGTTAATACACTTCCAGTTAATGTGGATCAGCACTACCTGACAAATGAACATTGCCCTTCAGAAAAGAGCTTCAGAAGTCAGCTTAGGAGGTTTCCAACATCAAGCCTTTTAATTGCCACTTTAGGAACTCTGGATTTTGCATAGACATAGTCCAGGTGTTAGCACCGAGTCTTCACTGTTCAGTTCAGATAACAGGACTGAGCTTCAGAACCAGTTAAGACAAACCTTTCAAATATTTCTCCCCCTTTTTACTGCATCCTGGCAGCTTTATTTAATTGTGGATGCAACAAGGAATTATGGGTGCTGTCCTTTGAGACTAGTGAATCATGAATGAAGGAGGAATTATTTTCCTCCTAAATTCTACTGAAATAAAGTTTAAATCAAGAATTATTTCTTTGCAAAAAAAAAAGTTTTCTTTTTATCTTTACAGCTATAAAGCTTATAGCAATTCTTTGCAAAAAGGGGACTAAACAAATGAGTCTATGAAGCAAATTGTTACACACTAGCAAACCAGTTTTGCCTGACAAAGGTAGTAATGGGCTTAGCAGCTGAGAGGAAGACATCTTCTCCAGGAACTTCTTGGGTAATTTGGGAGGAGCATATGCAGCAGATCTTGCTAAATAGTAGAGAAATTGGTAATCCTAACACCCAAAAGCACTTTTATTTGCTTCTAGGAAAGACAGATGATTTGCTTTCACTTTCACCTTGAAAAATTAAAAAAAAATATCTGTACCTACTTCTAGCATGACTGTTATATAGTTGTTCTGAGTATACTTCAGGTGTTCCAAGGGAGTCTGTCTCGCACTTTTTGTGAATTCCAGAACATCCACACAGAATAACTTTGATTACACTTCTCAAGATATACTAGAATAAGTTACTAAGTACTACTATACACACTTCTGCTAATTTCTTTGTCGAGGCATAGATCAATCTTGATATACTCAAATTATATGCTCATCTCCTCTGAGACTTTCACCTGCTGGACTGAAATTCACTACAGCATACCGCTTTTACTGACATGCATGAACCTGAGTATAAGGGTAGTCTATTTTTTTTCCCCTCCAGTCATGGCTTTAAGAAGGACATTCATATTCATGTTTAAACAACTCACTTCACTCTACAGCCTTGGGAACCAAATACAATGAAATACCTTTCAACAGTTAGGATTATATGCAGGCCACTAATGAGTTCTTCTTCCTGATATCTATTTGATATAGTAATTGAATAAAAACATATTTTCTCAATGTAAGGGGGCAACTGATGAATTAGAGAAGATCATATAGAAATCAACACAACTGTTCATGAAAAAACTTAGAAAAACTGCCTTTGGCCAACTTTACAACTGGCGAGAGAACCCATTTTTCACATTTTTGAAGATTTCAACTAGTTAAATAGGTACAAACCCAGGTTTCAGGGCACAAAGACACCATCTTCAAAACTTTTGAAGTTTCACATGGTAAAATGCATCCGCATGAAGTGGTACATGGTCAAATGTGCCTATCTTCTAACACAGAATAATACTTAACACACGTTCCAGACACAGCTCTTGGAAAAATATAGGCACTCTCCTACCTGTTTCTTTCTGCCCAGTTTAGGTGGCTATTGTAGGTCTTATGTACTGGAGTGAGATATCCCTTTCCATGAACATATGCATTAAATGAAGTGCTTGCAACGTCATGTGCTTTTGAGTCACACAGTGGTCTTCTTCAGATGGACTCACAGACTTGCTTTCTCATTCATCTGTATGCTTGTCTGTGAAAATTCTTCTTCCAACAGTGGGCCAAAAGCACAGATTTAGGCCTGAACTAGGTTACCTCATATTTAGGAGTAGCTACAGAGAGAAAATACATCAGGGGAACATCAAATCTTTGACGTAAAATATAGCTGATAAACTAAGAAAGGGGAAAGATAGGTGGTAAGAAAATGGCAGACTGGTATGAAACAAATCACCCAAGGCCATGCCTTACACTTTAGGTGAATCTTCATTAAGTTTACAAGTTAGTATTATCAGGTGCTGAATTAATGCCTCTTTCTCCTACATCAACCCAACCAAGTGCAGATGTCAAACAGCAGAAATTTCATAGGAGAATCTGTTCTGACAAAGTCTGCCACCTGAAGGAAGAGGGTTAGACCCAGGCCATTCTGCTGGCTGTTGGCCCATTTCCAAGGAAAGCCACAGTGCAGCTTCATGGCTTCCCTACAACATACCAACCACAGCTTTACCAGCAGGTATGGGATGAGCAGCATTACAGTAGCTAAACTCTGCCTGGCCAAATGCACACTATTTGCCAATAACAGAACAGTAGAGTCTCCAACCAAAGTTAAGTCAGCTTTATTCCTGCTCTGTGCTCTCAAAGAGGCTAGGGTCAACCAAAACTGAAGACGGTTTCTACAGGAATAAATAATTATTGCTGGAATGCAGCATGAAAGATGCTGATGAATCAAGCCTGTTACACTTGTTCATTGAGCTGTCTCTTCAATGAATCATGCAGCTTTGTTTCTCTGACAAAGATCAGAACCAGGGCTATTTCCATCAATGCCAGGCAAGTTGAAGCAAAGAGGTTTTAATTAACTTTAGCTAGGTTTAATTTCTCTTTTTCTAGCTAAGTATTTTAAACTAAGAAAAGATTTCAGTACTGTCATTTCCCTATCTACCATCATTATTTTTTAATAGTCAGTTTAATACATCAGATCATTAACACATTCTCTGTGAAACTTTTTTCTTCCTTTAACTTAAGTCTTTTTAAAGGTACATCTCTAATTCCACACAAGTCCCATCGTACTTCGTGCTGTTGTCAAAGTTTTCAGTGGTTTATAAGACATAACATACAAAACAGAACTGAAAAAGACACTGTTTCTGCAGGTGAAGGATTTGCACAGTCTGCCACCTCTGACTCCGCTACCAGAGGAGAGATGTTTGGAGAAAATGTGTCACTTGGTAAGTGGCAATGGGAATTCAAGGACAATAAGTGCAACAGGAGTGCCTACTTTGAAGCTCTCGTCAGGGTATCTCAAAACTCAGTTTATAATTAAATTATGCCGTAGATAGTAAGAATCTATGTACTGAGACAAAGCAGATAAGAAACATAATGCAAAACAAAAAATGAAGCAAAACATTTATTACAAGATTTCAAAAAAATATACCTGTATAACAAGCTATGACATAAAATTCATTTGATCTGTCAGGGAAATGCAACCCCTTTCTGGTGTTTAGCAAGGCAGCTATTTCAGAGATGCTCACAATGGGTTTCACTGGATAAAAGAAAACAAATTGGTCAAGGTAAAACAATAAAGAACAATGAAATTAGGAAAGAAGATCTAATAAAACAAAGTACCCAAGACAGTATGTTTTACCCCTGCTTTATTCGATAACAATGTAGGCCCTTCGGTAATGAGAGATGATTAATACCTTGTAGTACATATCAGGGAAAAAGAGTACTTTCTTTAGCAGAGACCTTCTTAAAACCATGCTGGCACATACGGAAATCATCTCTTAATATTAGGAAGACTCTTAAGTGGCATCCTAAACAGAGACAGACTTAATATTCTTTCTTAAATTGAGGTCTCTGAACAACAACTTGTATTAAAGAGGCATGACGGCATCTGTACTCCTTTATCCCAGTTTTAACTTAAGAAATACGCTGTCATGTTTACTCTGTAGAATCTGATAGTATCACAACACAAAATAGTGCACGTGTGAAAATATACCCCAGCATTACTTCTGCTACTATGACATGACCACTTATAAATAGCTCCTAACTGTAGGCCTGTAGGAGTGAATATCCAGAGACAAACTAATGTACCACAGCAGATCCTAGCCCTCCCTCCCCATCAAAGTCTTCTAAGAGAGAGAAATCTACAGCGAAAAAGAAGACGGGCCATCTTTCATACAGGATGTTATATTTCAGTCCCTTTAGCAAACAGTCAGTAACCTAAGAAACAGCAAAACTCACACGGTATTTTTCATAACACAGTGTTAAAGACGGGCCATCTTTCATACAGGATGTTATATTTCAGTCCCTTTAGCAAACAGTCAGTAACCTAAGAGCAAAACTCACACGGTATTTTTCATAAAACAGTGTTACAATACGTAACACTTCAGACAACATCCCTTCTTAGTAACATTTGTCTATTAAGTCTCTGTTGCCACCATGCACCATAATTCATTTCTTTGCAATATCTTAAAACTCGATAAGTGCTATCTATATAAACTCAAATTCTGTTCACCTTTTAAAGTGTCTCATAAAAATGTCTCTGTTTAAAGGGTATGTATAAACCCAAACTTGCACATACATACAAACGCTTTAAGTAGAGGCATTTTTATGAGTCACTTAAAAGCAGAAGAGTATTTGGCTCCATATAACAATTTTTACACTCAAGATTCCTCAAAGTGCTTTGCAAATGAATAGCCTGGAAAGCAAGCAATATAGTGATGCTGTAGGTAAATACATATGATTTGAAGCAGAGCAGATAAATGCAGTGGTATTAGAGTTTCTTGTCCTAACACATTAATAGAAAAGTCATGGTTAAATTAAGGAAAATCAAAGACATTATGGAACCAGCATTATGTTTTTTCCTTGTTCTGGGTTTCTCACTTGCCTCCCTTTAATAATCTTCTTTAATTTACAGGTTTAAACATGTCAGCTGTCAGAAATGAATGACAATGTGGAAATGACCTTAAAAGGTGGTTGTATTACTTCATACTGAAGAAATATCAGTATATATTACTGTTTAAAATGAAATAATCTAAATCTTGTAGAAAACAATTATTTATGTACGTATAATTTAACTGACCCTGTCTCCTTTCCAGACTTTCACAAGGTGATGACACTTCTGCTGGAGTTATTCAACAATTTGTTTATCTTTGCTCTTTTATTTATATTTTGTAGTTCAGCACATCCACACACACATATCGTTGCTTGTCAATATTATGAAAAATATTCAGAAAAGAGTTTGGTATTCCTTAAAGAAGGGAATAGAATTACTTAATAGAAATGCATATAAGTGATTATCTCTCAAAACCTCATGACTATGAATTGGATGACTGTGGTAACTTAACCAAAATGCAAGCAGTTATCACAAAATATTTCACACTATACTCACATTTATACTATTAACGATGTTGTGTGCTATTAATGCGTTAGAGGCAAAACTTGTATCAAACTTTCAAAACTGTTATGTAAAAATTAATATATATTGTTAGAATCAACAGTAGAACGCATGACCAAAACACAGATTTTAAAGAAAACATATTTAAACTTAAAACATATTCCATTTCTTTGTTGTAATAGTTTCAGGTAATTATATTCTATCTAGAAAAGAAGAATGCAGATGTAAAGATCACATACACTATCTTACAATATTTAAAAGCATAAGCAATATATTCAAGAGGAAAAAGTGTGATGTTCCCCTGGGCAGACACTGTCATCTTCAGAATGATGTACGTGCAGAAATTCTTTTTATATACCCTCCTCGAGAAAGTTGACATTTGTGATCAGTTATGCCTAATGAGAAAACCGTATTCCAAATAATCTTTGTTTTCATATTTTAAGACTCAGTTAGTGCACAGGCAACTATGAGTGTTGGATCAGTTTTACCGTAGGGCCATGTGGGAAGACAAGCCCCACTGTCTGCCAATGAGACCGCTGCACATACTACTGTGGCTGTGTGCACAGCAGGTACACCTCTGTGTACCCACCCCCTTGCCTCTGTGCTTCATTATGAGAAGACTGTGCAAGTTTTTTTACCCTGACTTTATCCCCTCTGTTTTACTGTGACATTTTACATTGCATGTGCACGTCCGAATAGTTTAGAAAGGTTAATACAGGACTAAGAGATCCTATGAGCATGTTAAAGACAGTTTACCTGACCTCTGGATAATTATAACAATATTTGAAAAATTTGATGACAATGCTTTGCACAGTTACATGTAGCTTACCCATTTCTCTAATTCTGTGATAACCATTTAGATATTTACTTAGACACAACTTCTCAACCTTTTAAACAACATTTATCACCATACCTTTAAGATAGTGTTATAGTAGTATGCAGATAAAGCAATGAAGACAGAAACATCATGCAATCTTCATATCACAGAGGTGTCAACAATTTCTAAAAACATTCTTAAAGTATTTAAAATAATTTGAACACTGAAAAAACTGTCAACCTAAAGATTACTTAAGGAAAAGCAATTTAGGAATTTGCTAGCCTATAACATTTTCAAATCATCTCAAGCACTACTACTGAACTAATGTGTTATTTAAGGTTAAAATAAAGTAAAATAAGCATTTGCTTTCCGTCTGGATACTGTTTTCTAGTTATCTTTTTCTTTGGAACAAAACTCCAAGTGATGAGTACAAAATGAGAAACTACACATAGTAAGACAAGTGTAACATTTATATTTGTCATTCTGTTATCTAGTCTATACTGTATGCCACTGCAACTAAAACAGTATTTATTCTTGTATATTTGGAAAAAAAAATTAACCCAAAGTATCTAACATTGTGAGGGAAGTCTGTCTACATATTGTGAATAGAAAGGAAATTGTGAGATATCATATTATCTCTACCTGGTACACAATTCAATGCAGTAGTGGACAAATACCATAGACCTGACATTCAGAAGACTTAGGTGGGGCAGCAAATTAATCCAAATAAACTTGAGGAAAAATGTCGTATGTGATGGATGTGAGAAAGATGAAAAAGTTACTTTTTGAAGAAGTCTTTTCAAAGTAAAGCATTTTGTTTCTTGCTTCCCAAGAAGAGAATCTCTTTTTCCTACCATCTCTAACAGGGACCCTGATCTCGGCAAAGACCAGCATCAGGTAACTAGTCTGATCAGCCGATAGGGAAGCCTTTGGTCTGCGAGCTGATATGTTCTGGAGCACTCAAATCAGTTCAGCAATTAACTGCTTATGACTTCTGCAATGTAACATGACATCTGGCTTTCAGATTTGGGGAAATATTTTGTAAGAAGCCTCCAAACCTCTTAAAAACATGCTGTGGTCAATGAAAGGTCTAACAAGATGTTCAGAGGACTGAAATAAAGATCTCCTGACCAATTTGTGAATTTCCTAAAAGCATGGTTTCATGGAAACATTTTAATCCTGATTTATATTGTATCTGAAATGCAATAACATACACAGCAAAAGGTACATTATCATAAGACCTACTTAGCATTCCTGAATTGTTATACTTTTTGTGATTTGTATTTGAACTTACAAATAGGGAAAAAAATTACTGATAACCTCAACTGTTTGTTGATGCTATTCAGCAATAAAATAACCTGCCTTTCTATTTAGCTCTGTGTAGATATTCACAGATACAGAAAAAAACAGTTAACCATCACTCAGTACACACAGAAATTTACACCAAGTCCACCACCACAAACATGTGCTTTGAAAGGAATATTTAAAATACTAGGAACATATATCCTTCTTAATCTAGTCTAAATATCTAGAATTGAAATACCAAACCCACAAAGCCATTAATATTAAAATATTACATGAAATATTTATCAAGATAAGTACCTTCACACGTCTCTGCTATAGGCATACTTGCAGCATGATTTATAATTCACCATCAGAATATTTGTATATAGATTATGTATGTCCTACTGCTCATCACATAACTTATTTATAGAGAATCAATTTGAAATATTACAGTAATAAATCATGGCTTGCATTTGAAAATCTTGTACATCAAGGCTAAATTTCATTTCTCACCACTAAATTATTTCTGCAGAGCCTTTTTTTTTTTTTTTGAGGGATGAGGCTGCTCAGGTGTTTTCAAAGTTGCTTCAAGTCAAATTTACATTTCTTACCTTCTTTCTTTTAATTATTCCTTATCACTTTAAAGGTCAATGCTGCAGAAATTCCTTCCCCCCCCCCCACCCAATATTCCTGCCTTCCCTCACACACACACAAGACTGAGTGCTTAAAAAAAAAAAAAAAAATAAAAGACACAGACATACGGCAAATACATATTCAGTACCACAAGTTTCACACCATCACTTCTTTATTTTCCCTTTCGACTCTGAAACAAGTCCCCAGCTGGACACAACATATTTTCCATGCTATCA
>NW_010129506.1:0-202 GCF_000699245.1 Pterocles gutturalis | reverse complement strand
ACTTCCACACTTTGTTTAGAACTTGGGGAAGTTTTGCGATTCCAAACCGGGATGTGCAGCAAATCCAGGCTGCTCATCCCCACGGCCAGGGACCTCGCCTGTGACCCCGCGTCCTTCTGTGAAGCGCTTCAGCTCTCCCCCCCTCCCAGCCCCAAGCACCGCTATGCGACCCCCATTTCTCCTCCTCCCCCTTCCCAGCCGC
>NW_010129505.1:0-844 GCF_000699245.1 Pterocles gutturalis | reverse complement strand
CCCCAAGGCAGCGGCTCTCACCCCCCCCCAGGAAAGGGGAACGAACCGAGCATGGCGTGAAGAGCTCCAGCTCTTGTTGCTCCATCCCTACACCAGGCAGCGAGCCGCTCCGTGCCTCAGTTTCCCTGCCGGTAAAATAGAGATACTACCTCCTTCCCTCCTTCCCTCCCATCCTTTTTCTGTCCAGCATTGAGACATGATTTTATCAAGGCTGGGAACAGGACCAAGTGCCTGTGCTGCCCTTATCACAAGGGGTCTGTACCCCATGGGAGGGGTCTGGATGCTGAAATTAGCTGTGAGAGGATTATTTTCCCTCTGTTGCTCTCAAAGCAGAAGGCAGGGGAGGGAAATAGAGGCAGAGAAGGGGGCAAGGAGACTTGACTGAGGTCACCCCGCAAACCAGAGCCTAGGGGAGCCCCTCGACACCTCCAACTCCCTCAAATCCCTTTTTGTCCCCATCAACTCCTTTCTGCTGATGAATAAACCCCTTCCCCCTCCATCACTCTTTGCCCCCATCTCACCCCAACTCCAAACCCCACCGCACCCCACAGGGAGCTGCGGCTGCTCCTGCAGGCAGCGGGAGGACAGGATCAGCCCCTCCCTCCCGTCTCTCCAGAGGAGGGAATGAGACAAGCTGCTGAGTGGTTTCCTGCCCGGCACTAAAGCCTTGACAATACTGCAGGGTGGAGAAAAATCGCTGAAAGGGACAATAGGGACCCTTCTGCATCCTTCCCGGGGGTACAGCGTGTCACCCACCTCCCAGCCCTGCTTGCCAGAGCACTTTTTTCCATTTACACTCCACTTTTCCTTCCAGAGGACGCTGCAACGTCCTACAGGCTCCGAC
>NW_010129504.1:26557-40216 GCF_000699245.1 Pterocles gutturalis | reverse complement strand
TTCCAACCTTAATGATTCTATGATTTGAAAAAATGTTGAAAACATTCATAAACCTGTTTATTTTTTTTCCCCAAAAGGAAGACTAAGTTCAATATTGTATGAAACAAACCTTAAAAAAAGATTGCAAGTCAGTTTAAACTTTGTTCAGGGGTTCATTAAATTACCTGGGTCAAAAATCACCTGATCTTTGATCATGTCAAATTACTACTTCACTTTTTTTTGGTATTTGCTTTGGCTAAATGAACAAAGACATCGGTAGTCTTCTAAAAGTAAAGTAAATACAGGGAATATTAAGAGTCACCTAAGAGGACATATTCCTCAATGAACACTAGCATTAATACTTCAAAAAACACAGATCCACTGTGCTTAAAAAAAAAAAAAGAAAAAAAAAGAGAGATTAATTATAAAACTCTTATTCTACTTTCTGTTGGCTTAACACACAAGACAGTCATCAAGCTTTGCTACGAACTTCATGTGAATACCTGCCTCCTCTGAAGTAATTCAAAGAAATTTGCTGGTGGCTTCTGCCGGGCTGGAACTTCACTGCTGATGCCATGGCTTGTCATGGGGTGGAAGGATACAGGACTGCTGGACATGGCAGGAGATGTTAAGTCTCCTGGCAGACATGAGGAAAACACTGCACAATCATAAAATATGGCCAGATATGCATACTTTATTTACAATTGTCACTCTCAAAACTATTTCTTAAAGTTACGAATGTATTATCTGTGCCGAGTGGACTGAATTTCCTAATTTATCAGTTTAGTTAACTTGCTAAATAGGGTAAAATATGGGTTTTTATAATATTTATTAATGTGGATGAAGAAAACAGGTTTTACTGTTTAGTAATAACTCAAGTAGAAGTGCCTATAACACCAGTAAAACACAAGCTGAAACTACTTATATTGTCTCACGAGTTAGAAAATTATTACAGCCTTTTTCACCTTCTAAATTCCTAACCAAAATATCATGCCTAAAAATATTTACATTTCAATCTTTTATTTTATTTTGAAATTGCAGAGCTTTCCTGAGTTTTAAGTCTATATGCTTGAATGTTAGCTTTTTCCTTTATTCCATTGATTAAACTTTACCTGAAAAACAATGTTACATTATAAAACAAGAAAAGAAATTTATTTTAATCCAGGTAGCCACAAGACCATAAGAATACATGATTTACCCTGTCTCTTCAAATGACTAATTTTGCAAAAGCTTGGATGTTTTTTACTAACAAGTTGCTGAAAAATTATTCTTCAGAGGTAAATGAAATAAAAGCAACTTATAACGTTTTGAGTCCCTACACAGATACCGAAATTACCAAACTTTCTTGAAAAAGTCTAATTTTTCTTAAAATAGTGTGCTCAGTTTCAGTGAGTGGGTTATCATTTGCTGAGATACTGTAGAAAGTCCACAATAGCCAGACATAAATAGGTAAGTCTTCTCTACTGTTCTACACATCCATATAAAATACATAATGGGAAGAGACGACTAAAAACACAGAATCATGTTTGAGTGTGCTATGAAAACAGATTTATTGTTCAAATTTCTTTTAAAAAAATCATTCAGTTTAACATTCAGAAAGGGTGATAGACAAGCAGCTTTCTGGACACTTCATCATTGCTTTTCTGAAAATAAAGGCTTTAGTAACTCAACTATTTTCTGTAATGGATAAGCTTTTTAAAATAACTTCTTATTAACTCAGAAGAACTGTCATTTATTTGGCCTATGGATTAATTGCCCAAGGAATACAACAGATAGAAAACAAACTTTCAAGAGATTATGACAAACGGCAACATGCAATTTTGCCAAGTATATCTATGCCAGGCACATCACTGGACCCTGTGAAAGAAGAGACTTTGCTGAAAAAGCATAACTTTTTGTTTTGGCACAAGAGCAGACTAAGGAAAACAACAGAAGAAAAAAAATCCCTGTTCCAAAATTGTTATATTCCTCTCTCTGACTTCCAGATAACTGTCTTGAAGCTAAAGTCCTTACGTGTAAAACGGAGAGAGAGGTCCCATTTTGCAAGAGGAATGGCAGCAAGACAACCCCCAATTTATTTCGTCCCTGTCACCCAGAGGTAAAGCACAAGGAATGTCATTGAAGCTGACGTTCATTAGCAAGTACTTCCCAAAACTGTGAACTGACCTCGGGTGGCCCATACCTTCAATGCTTCATCTGTGAAACTGGAGGGCTATACCTTGTTCATGTATTGCCAATCATTTTCATAACTAAGTATTATGCTGCCCGGGGATTTTCTGTTTGCTCTCTCTAGGCTGCTGG
Organism: Pterocles gutturalis; assembly: GCF_000699245.1. Classification (NCBI taxonomy): domain Eukaryota; kingdom Metazoa; phylum Chordata; class Aves; order Pterocliformes; family Pteroclidae; genus Pterocles; species Pterocles gutturalis. The sequence continues at coordinate 37,936 of NW_010129504.1, read as the reverse complement.
CTTTACTCTATCCATTCGGCTCAGCCTCCCTACTGAAAAACTAAAAATCAGCCCAAGTCAGTGTCTGTAGAATAGGGAACAGAAACAAAGATCTGCTTTCTATGCATGTTCAGGAGGTAGAGAAGCACTCTGTTCTATCTCCTTACAAAACGTGTGTTTCAGTGAAGAAGTTTTATGTTTCTTTGTGAGTGTTCCTCTGGCACCCTTGACACATCTCTGAGGCAGACACAGGGGAAATGGTGGTGCTGATGAGAGTGAATCAACCCTTCAAGACATGTAATGATTTCATAGTCAGGAAGAGCCAGGCTGGCAATGTTGAGGCCCAGCATCCGCGAGACCACCTCTCGGAAATCTGCCAGCTGCAAGAGCAAACAGAAAGGAATTGTTAATAAATTAAATACCAAGCAAAGGAGATGCCTGGAGAAATGTATACATATATGCATGCATACATACAAACAGCTAATTGTATTCACAGTGCAAAATACAGGAATTTCTGCCGTTGCTCAATGCAGAGAGCTGAAGAGGATGGAAACAGCCTTTTGAGGCATACCTCAAATAACAAAACACAAACAGCTGAGGTGCTAAGGATCGTGAACACAAAACATAGTTTCAAGTGCTCCTTAGAATCCTTCACAGGCATATCTTGCCTGCTGACTCGGCAGCAAAACTGAGGAAAAGATGAGAAGAGAATGTACTTGATCTAGATGACTGCAAACTATACAGGCAACTGGAAACTCTGGTGGGCACATCCCACACCACAGACTAAGGTGCTGGTCCTGACCTCGGGCTCCTGACCAGTGTCTGCCACCACTCCCTTCCACCCTGCACTTTCTTGTGGAAACCACAGCAGAAAGGAGGAAGTTAGAAGAAAGGTGGAGGTTTGGCAAATCCTTTGGACTGGCTCTGACTTGGAATCAGGATACAGCCAAAATTCAAGACGCAGCCTGGGAAATGCTCATTTATCTTCTGTGCATAGCTGCTGAAAATATATCATAGGAATAGCATTTGGAAAAGTAATTAAAGAAACCAGCTTTCTCTCCGCAGTTCCAAATGGACAGACATCCACAAGTAACTGTCATCACTAGTGACCCTGCCAGCGACTATATTAAAAACTTAAGATCAGAGGGACATGAATGCTGATTTACTCTCCTCAGCTCACAATACGGATCATTATAAGTTAAACTTCAATGCCTCTTGCTATCAGTTCAGAAAAATAAGTATGGAAACCAAAACAGTAAAGGGCAGAAGAAATTGAGAATTCAGTCCCAGCTATCTGTCTTACCAAGGCAGTGCAATGTCTTGGATGAAATCCTGGAACAATGTAACTCCAAAAACCCCCAAGTTCCCATATATTCTCTTCAGCAGCAAGTTGGGAGGTCACCGATGTGGGGCTCTGACAGTGTGCTAGGCAAGTACAATTTAGCAGAAGCTAAAGATTTTTTTAAACATCTGGATCACAGACAGAACGAGCAGGCAGCAGAGCTGGAATTTGTTTCCATACAGACATTACGCCAAAAGATCAAGGCAGTGCTCTGCAAAGATCCAGCCTTTGGAGGAATTAAAGCCCCACATGTTTATGCAGCAAAACCAACCAATCCCCTGGGAGCACATTAGGGTCTGTCCTTGGCACCAAATTTCTTCCTCTCATATCTTTGCTACTGCAAGCTGTTCAACTTAACTACAGCAACTGTCAGTAAACAAATTGCACTACACCCGCATACCAAATGCAATCAAATTGAATTTGATGCACAGACATAGATTATTGATCTGGCAGAATTTTGCCAGAGGGAATAGATACAAGTTAAAACGTATACACAGCCATCTTTATTTCTGATGGGAAAAGCAGGTCATAGCTATACTGAATGGACAACAAATATGTTAAGAATTCCATAACTTTCATCAGCAAATAACCTAAACTGGAATGCACACAGAGCCCTTAAATAAATCTTTACAGCCATCCATTTACATGAATTTTAAATGGAGAATTTTTTTCCATTTTAATGGAATAACATTTAGACAAAAACCAACTTTTCTGACTATTATATTGTGACATAAATACAGTGCAGACAAAGCTGTAGTTCAATGAAAATGTACAAAAAGGGTCAACTACAAAGATAAATTCTCCACGTAAACTGACAAAGAGAACTCTTGGATGCAAAAAAACCCTGCCAGAGGACACCAATCTGAATTTTTAAAACTCCAAACAAAAGCACTCCAAACATGCTGGATGATCTTCAGAACACTCCTGCATCTCATGTGGAGCAAGATGCACATTTATCCTCTAAAGTGGATACAGCTCTGTAACCACATCATGAACAACTTTCTAAAGTCTTGCACTACAATATATAACTCCTAGGATAAAAAAAAAAATTAGATGAGAAATGTATTTCAGCTTTAAAAACAATGCAACAGAGGTATTAAGAACACAACAGTTCTGCTGAAATACTACAAGCTAACAGAAGTACCACCTAACTCTCTATTTAAGGCTATCTTCAACAGCAGTTAATATTTCTAAGGTAGTCACAATTTAAAATGAAAGAGAGAAATAATAAAAGACAAACATCACTGAAGACTCAAAACCAAAGGTTTGCTAAAGCAGTAGGCACTCATGATAAATTTTCTTTGCATCTTCTATCCAGTGAATAAAATTATCTAAGGTACAAGAGATGAAATGAATGTAATTTAGAGCATTAACCCAAGATATAAGGAGAGGGAACCAGAAGTAAAAAACAGACACTACATATTTTTTTTCATCCTGTACCTACAGGAAAGTAGAAGGGGTCTTATTCTGATAGAAAGAAAAAAATAAAAAAGGGCAGGGGGGGGAGGGGTAGAAACAACGACTGGAAAAACTCCTTATAACAAAACCATCAAAAACTCAACCAAAACATTGACATTCATAATCTTACTCCAAGTACTACTGCAAAGAAGGACTTGAGTTAAATTGATATAAAAATAAAATGTATTCACATTTTAATCTGTAGTTGACTGCAGTGGTCACATACTGGTGTTATCAGTCCCTGTGATCATCCTTTTGTCATCAGTCATTATGCATACCTTTTCTCTATTAAAACAAATGTTGGCTATGCAAGTATTTCTGTATATTCAGAAATAGGCAATAATGACATATGAAGTCAGAAAAGTTTTCTGTTCACCCCACAGCCCGAGGAAATCCAGTATGGATTTCTGGAAACTTACACTTACTCTTGTAAAATGTCAATATATCTAACTAATTCCCCACTATACAATATATTCTAATAATCTCTACTTTTTTTTTTTACTCTTCATCTATAGCTTCACCTCTCTATGGTTTTCACTCTGCAGTATGATTTAACAATGCTTTGAATACCATTTTTATAACAGTTTTATACGTCTACCCAAGAATATGCATGTTTTGCTGTTATTTGCTACACTCACTAGAGCTGACTGTTAATCCTAAAGCAGGCTGGCAGTGTTATTACACCCTGCTCACAGGGTTTAATGCCTAACAATTCAAACACTTTGGTTCTGTGCATACTCTTTAAAAAAAAAAAAAACACAAAAAAAAACCCTCAAAAATGCCAAAGCTAATTTTGCCTCTTAAACTTAGTAAGAATTACTAGTCTAAAGAGTAAAGAACAACAAGAAACACTGTGTTAAATCCCAATTATGAGTTCATTTTAAATTATTTCAATCTAATCTTAATTTCTGACCTCACTCGGACATATTCTGCCTTTCCTTATGATCACAAGACAAATCAATTTCTTAACCATTCTGCACACCTTTAATTTTGACAGCATGGAAAACAGCCATGCAATATTAAAATGTTATTTAAAATTACACAGAGCGATATCCACGGAAAGCACAGGATACCTGAAAAAAACATGCAAATGTGTGTGCAAGTGCTCAACTGGTCACATCAACAACTCCATCTGGTAACGGCAATTTCAGTTTCTAGTAGTTTTCTTAACATACATACACACACAGATTACATGGCTTTGCTTATATTCAGTTTAAATATATACACACATACTCAGAGAAGTATTTAACATCTGCATTCGCTATCTTTCCAGGCAGTGAGAGAAGTCTGGTCTTGTTTAGTTTCCCCGAAAAGCAAGAACGAGCAAGTCCAAAGCAAGTGAAGAACTATACAGAGTTGGGGATAAGAAAAGAATTCTCCTTGAGTAATCGTTTGGGAGAAGTCAGGAAAAAAACTTGTGCTAATTAGTGAGAGAGAGAATTTAGAACAAATTCTCTGATTTAGCAACAGCAGCTTTATTTTAAGAACAGATTTTAGCTAAGTAAATTGTTAAGATACAGGAAAGTATGCTATGAATATTACTGGCAATTCTCATCTTCTCCAAATGCCATTGCTACTAATCAGTACTGCACAAATGCCAGGTATCAGTTTTGCAAACAGCTTTGCTCCCAGTTTAGTAGTATAGTTCCACCTGCAGGTGTTTGAAGCATTCCTGTGATGCAGATGATCATAGAGTCATAGAATGATTTGGGTTGGAAAGGACCTTAGAGATCACTGAGTTCCACCCCCCTGCCATGGGCAGGGACACCTCCCATTAGCCCAGGTTGCTCAAAGCCTCACCCAGCCTGGCCTTGAACCCCTCCAGGGATGGGGCATCCCCAGCTTCTCTGGGCAACTGTCTCACCACCCTCACAGTAAAGAATTTCTTCCTCATATCTAGTCTAAATCTGATTGTGGATGCTGGTGAGTTATAAGTTGACATTTTTCTTTCACTAAGCCAGAAACCTTGAGAACTAGTGCTGTGCTGTGCTTGAGCGTTCTGCACTTTGTAGCCCAGTTACCTCAGTTTTCCCATGTTCTTCAGAGTTGGCTAAATAACACTGCAACATATTCAAGCAGCTTGAAACGCCTTGGGTTCAGACAGTAAAAATTCAACATTTGTGTCTTTTTAGCAAGTACTCAATGAATGACTCCATGGAATAATTTCCTAAATATAATTCGTACCTTCTTCTATGTGCAGGACGCTTTTTTTCCTCATGAGACATATGAAGAAATTAAATTTTCCTGACAAATTTCTAACCTTCATTATGAAACAAAACAGTGCTAAAGCTTTCCAGGAGAAAAGATCCACAAGTTGTTGGTTTTTTCCTCCATGTGAGCAAACAATATTTTTCTAGAATAATTTTTTGAAATAGCATTCTTCAATTTCATCCAGAGTCATTGCTAAAGCCAACATATATCATAAAAATTTTAGCTTGAAAAACTAACAGAGTTCAAAATGGTTGGGATGAGGGATTTGAAATTACATATTGCTTACTTTAAAGTAGTATCCCCTTGGCTTTCAACAATTATGCCATCTATAACACTACAAAACATAATATGCAGGGCAATTACATACATCACAATTTTTTTAAATTAGAATAGAACACATTTAGGAACTTTTTTCCCACAAACTTCTTATACCTTCCACAAGGTGAGTTACCACCAACATTTTTTCTTACCTAAACTTTAACAAAGTTATATGTCACAAATTGATCCAAAATAGTTACATTCAGTATTAAGTCTGTTTTGGTTTGGTTTTTTCCCAATTTTCTGATCTTTTCCAACGTTCTTTGAATTTTTCACCTATATGTGGTAACACGTAAGTAAGTTTTATACCCAAGATACATGGAAAAAATATACCTTAAAAAGATACTGGTATTTTAAAGCATTTTTATACTTCTCCAAAAGGTGATGTATTATTTTTCAATTAACAAAGAAAACAATGCCTCTATTTATTATTCATTCTCTTACATGTATAACTTGAAGAATAGCTGTGCCTCTTACAGCCGCAGCTGCCACTCTTGTGAGCTAACATTTGCCTTGTTTAATAATGGTCACAACTGTTTTCAGCACAGCTGGACAGGTGCTCCACCTATACCACATTCATATGTTCGAAGTGACAGCTAGAACTTGCCAAATTCCTATACACCTACCTGTCTCTCTCTTTTTGCTAATTCTGCAAGGGTTGTTTTAAGCACCTTCATCTCACTGTTAAGTGCTTCTAACTTTTTAATTTTTTTTTCTTTATCTTCAGTGGCTTCACGCTCCTTTAAAAGAAGTTCTGATTTGACAGAGGTAAGTTGTTTCTCAGCCTTTTCTTTCATTTGTTCCAATTTGCCTTGAAATTTTTTGAGTTCTTCTATTGTTCTGTTCTGCTCCAAAGTTTTGATCTGCAATAACAAAGTAATGTCACATTTGTCACACTTTTTTCAACTAACACAAAACAAATGATAATCAGGAGTGATCATGACTAAGCATTTTAATGTGTTTTCTTCTGAGTTCCTGGTGAAATGTGAACTGAAAAGTATTAAAGCAGACTGGCCACTTTCAACTCAATTAACAAAAATATTTTTGTTTCAAAGAGTTAATTCTCTACAGGTTTTGTTAAGAGAGGTAACTGGACAGACAAAAACACACAGTGAGAGTTCACTCTCTGCTGGTCCCTGCAAAAATAGTATGAAAAAGACTTGCCCAATGTTTTGCTGGTAACAATCTTTCAGCTGGAACATGCACCTACTTATCTGTTTCACTCCATCAGTCACAAGACACAAACTCACATAAAATAAATCTTCCTTTCTGCCAGTGATGGCAACTATCAGTGACAGCAAACTACTTGTCTTCACCTGAGTTAAAGCAGATAATTTATTACTACTGCAATGTAATAAAACACAGGAACAATGAAAATTTAGCATCTTGCCTGTTTTATGCAGAAAACCCCTCTTTTTTCCCCCATACCTAGCAGAATAGATCTTCTGGGAAAACATAAGACTACAGCCATATCAACAGGAAAGAAAGGGATGCATATACCATATTTTTCTTACAGTAGCCTGAAAATTTACATTATGCTTTACAGATACTACTTAGTATATCAAGACAAATTGCAAAATATTGTAATATTATATTTGCTTTCCCCACCTAGATGGATTTGAGCAGTTCTCCATGAACACATTCATTGTAAATTAACTCCAGCTGTATCCAACTGGAATAGAAAAATGGATAGAAGCACAAATGTAGCCTTTTAACTCACCTTAAGTTCATTGGTTTCAGACAGCTTGGCTTTGAGATCAGTATTTGTTTCCCTTGCCAGATCAAGCTGCTTCTGTAACCTCTCTATCATCTTATGTAACTTTCTGACAGCAAGATTGGCCTCATCCCTCTCCACAGCTAAGGCAGTCCTTACTTGCTTCTCTTCTTCCAGCTGGGTTATTTTCTGCCGCAGAAGGTTCATGTGCAGCTCTTTACTTTCAAGTTTTTCTTTCTGAGTCTTCAACTAGTTTTCCAAACACAAGGATATGTGAAAAAATACATGTGAAAGACAATAGTCTACACAGATCGTTCTGCAAATTTAATCCCCATGTTGCATATTTAACCTGAACAACTATTCCTCTCTTGAAAACTCTGTAAAGCAGTATAAACATATACACACTAACTTGATATCTCTTATATTACCAATTCATTGTGCCTCTCTATCCTTGAATTTGTGCACTACCTTTTAAAACGAATTTACATATAGACTGCACCCTATTTAAACATAAATACTTGCACATCATCACAGCATCTGAGATTGTCCAAAATATTTAAGACACTAGTCAAATGCAACAGGTAAGAGAGACTCATTAAGGAGACAATGGTTTTAGTGGTGGTAGTTTAAGATACTTCCATCTTTAATCAGTTAATTAAGGCTAGCATGCAAGAAGGAGAACCAACGTGCAGAAATAACAAAGCTTTCATCCACTGCTCCAATACAAAGTCCAGCAGCTTAGTTTTCAGTTTACCCGACCTGAGGTGCCAGGCTTTCCTCTGGAACATCTGAGAAGTATTAACATACATACAATACTCCTTGCTAGAGAGGCAGTTGCTTCCAGAAAAAAATAGTGTTGTTTTAAACCTTAAACAGACCTAATTCTAAGCTCTAAACCATTCTAATAATCTAAAACCAGAAGATTTCATTCTGTCATAATAGGATAACGGAGGGTGCCTGACCAAATTTGAACAGATTTACTCCTAGAGGAGCACAAATCTTGTTGGAAATGCTGAAATTCTTGGTGAAGTACAACCGACAGCCTACTAGTTTCTAGAGAAGCTTGTATAAGATGCCCCCCCTCCCAGCAGAACCTTTTAAATTTAAATATTGAAAGTAGTTGTTTACAGAAGTATATTATAAATGTGTATTAAAAAGTAGACATGTATACACATATAAACGTGCATAACTTTATATATTTATTTAAGAAGTTACGAAAAGCAGCATCATGTATTTAACCAGCTGGTGCTTTAGGTGGTTTTAATATGCAACCAGTTTACAGTTTGCAAACATTTACTGTCTTCTTTTTATGTAACGGACACCTTTGAAATTCCTTGTACATGTATGAAGCTCCAATGTGCTGCCTGTAGCAAGCCACTATAGAAAAAAAGCCATAACAATGTTTATCTTTGAAACAAAGAGTAACAGTGTGTCTTTTTTGCCTACCTTCCTTCTTAGGCTATACGCCATAGTCTTGTTTTCAATCACTGCATCACCTTCCAGTTTCACTAACTGCTCTACCCGGGCTAGAATCGCATCCACATTCATATCAAATCCAACCTCTGCTGCTAGGCTATCCAGCTTCATCGTCTCATTAAGTTGCTCCAGAAATTTCAGATACTAAGATAAGATGTAGAAAAGTGGGTAAAAGAATAATAAAACTTCATTAAAAGTCCTGAAGTACAATTTAAAAGCAATTCTCCCTACACTGGCAACTAAGTATACATGGCCAAGTCTACTATCCACAAGAAAAAATGTACTGAAAGGGTATGTTTCTAGTGCAGACTCCTGACACAATTGCAAATTCTCCATTTGTCCTTTTTTAGTCAACATTATTTTTGTTCATAAATCCCTGAATGTACTTTATTTATCTTCTTAGCAAGACCAGATTTTTTTTTTTTCCACTTTGCTTCTCTGCAGTAAGAGCAGCGCCAGTTATGTGAGTCTGCTTCTGACTCCAGCTCCTGTCTGGTTCTGCTGCTTTACACAACTATGCACTGGCAGGGAGGAGTTGTAAAGGACAGCCACATCCCAGCTAATTGCAGATGCTGTGATTGCCCACTGCTCTGAGCTCTAAAACAGATAAGACTTGTACCCATGATGGCAGAGGTGAGATGCAATGCAGTGTGAGGAAGTGCAGGAATGTTAACATGGTCAGCCTTTTGCCCTTCTTTGGAACAGCAAGTTTTAGAGATATCAGTTATTAGCTTACAAATTGCTATAAAGATTATTTTAATTGCATCTCCAAATGCTTTACTGATGTGAACATATACAGATATCAAATATTATTTCATCTGGTTTTTTTTCCTTCTTTTATCCTGCCCTGCTAGCTCTTTTAAAATTGCATTAGTTCCCTAGGATCAATTAGCCTCTCTTACAAAATCCAAAGCTCTCCTTCTCACTAGGAACTAAATTTGCTTTTGTTTTTTCTTACTTCTGTTGCAAGTCATAATCTTTGCAGAGAAACAACAAAGAAAAAAAATGACACAAACCAGTTCCATAACTGTTGCTTGAGTCCAAGATAATACAACATAACAAGAATCTCTTTTTGTTTCATGATGCTTCTGGTTGAAAAACTTAAAAACAGCAGCAGCAGAAGAAAGCACTGAAGTTGTTCATTAACAGAAAAAAAATCACAACAAAAACCCTTATTGCAGTAAAATCTAGAGAAAAATTAAGAAACTAGGTCCCCACTTTCTTCACAAAGGAAGGGAAGAAATAGCTCCATTTTCTGGTTTGCTCCCCATGTGGCAGATGCTTCGTTCATAAAATTTACTGTATCATAGACTAATGCAAAACAGACAGCACTAAATGTTGTTTCTTTCCATATTCAACTTTTGAGGCACTGATCTTGGCCTGGTAACATGCTACAACTTTGTCTTTCTTAGCTGTACTGGATGGCTGGTTTAGATTTCCAGGTACTACGTTGTTTTTCAAACTCTTAGTATGCAGATGTGTTATAGGGTAACAGTTTCTTTATTCATCAAATTAATTAAAAAATCCTAGTAGTCTTGGTGGTCCAAGGATATAAGAGAACCACAAGATCTTGAGAGACTGCAGACCAGATAATATATTAGAGAAAGAGGGAAACCTTGGAGGACTTCTGATGTATTTACAGAGATGTCTTTTAATCTGTTTCTTTTTTTCACATTAAATGGACTTCAAACTCAAAATCTTATCTACTTTTTCCAACTAAAATTGTTGGTCAAAGAAAAGATATTACTACTCCCTACATGATGCCCAACTTTGCTAATTCATATTACTTGCAGTACTGTGAGTAATAATCCAGATGATCAATGCAATACAATCAGCTGTATCTCTGTCTTTACTGACTTTTATGCAACAGAAAATAATGCATGCAACTACTTTTTGTTGCTCAAGCTTCAAACCATCTTGCATCAGATCTACAGAGAGTAATTCCTCTTCCAAGTGTTTCAGTTGATCCTGGAATGTCTCAGAACATTTTTCCGCTTTCCTGCTCCTCTCCAGAGCTTCTTGGTACAATCTGGTCTGATTTTCCAAAGCTTCAGTCAATTTAGCTATCTGGGTTTCAAGCTGAGATACCATCTAGGGAGCAAGCAAACCAAAACCAACAAAACACATGGGGTTAGGTGTGTGTGGAAATGTTAGAAACATATGAAAGATGCAGCCTCAAATTATTAAAAAGAGGGTAAAATACCTATATTAAATACATACACTTAAAAAGACAAAAAAAATCTGCTGTAACCACCAGGAGAAAATGGCAGAAGTGGTGACATGTGAGACACCCACAAGCGAACAGCAGAAACCATATTTAAGATAAGTCAACCAACTAAAAGGGGCCAACGTCTATTAAAATTTAATACAAACTTATTTAGACACAAACTTTCCAAAGACATTAGCAAACAAGCAATACCTGGCAGTCAACTAACATTTTTTACAATAAACTGGTAAAATCATCAGTCTATCCAGGATCTGAGTGGAAAAAACAGATAAGTGATTTAGAAAATACAGTAGGAGAATGTAGATACAGTTAACTAAGTCCCAGAGGAGTGCTTCTAAACTGCTAACTGTTAAAGGGTGGTTAACGACAAGATTTTGCTAAAAGCAGTGGTGTCACTGAACAAAGCTCTATAAAAAAAAAAAAAAAAAAAAAAAAAAGTTTCTGTAATCTAGCCAAAGCCCAAGGCTAAGAGGAAAAAATAACAAGAAACCAGACTAACAATTCTAGCTCTACACCGTTAAGTTTGCAACACCTACATATAATGTAATAGATTTTAAGTTGTAAGCTACTTATACATTAAGTGCTCAAAAGCATCTGATTACTCTACTGTCAAATACTGAAAGACAGTTCTATCCAAAAAGTTGCTTGCTTCGC
>NW_010129504.1:11131-26544 GCF_000699245.1 Pterocles gutturalis | reverse complement strand
CTCTCTCCTCTTCTTACTGTTATGTAATTATTTGGTTATGTAATTAATTAAGTTGCATTTGTATCTCTGTGTTCAGACACTCATCTCCAAGCAGTCTCTTCATTTTAAGCATCTGTTTGCCTTCTGTTAATAAAATGAACAATAAGCACATGAAACTCCCATTAATTTTAATGGCACAGGAAGGTTTCCAACTTAGCCTGCAATTAAATACGAACAATAGTTTGCACTCAATCTGCCTAAAAAACACTGAGAAATTACCGCTGCTTGTACAGTGGTAGAAAACACAATAAAACTTCAAGAACCCACACACACATTTTATGCTTTTCTGCATCACATATCACTCAGCAGAAAAAAAAAAAAGAAAACCAACAGCTTTCAGTGTCATGTGCCCACAGAGACAGACCGCTGCCGGAGAACCCAGAGCCCCTTGATCAGGCTGCAGAGTGGCTCTCAGCACAGCCCAGCCACCTGAGGTTTTTACAGGCTTCAGAGGTCCATAAACACAAGAGCGTGACGGATCACACCCCCGAAGGTGAGACCACAAAACCACCAAGTTGTCAGGTTATCTTCCAGAGCATCCTGGAGTAACCTTCATCCTTGGCTTAGAGACGACGAACAACTTGAGGATTTCCTAAAATAGAGTTGCACCCTTATTACCCACCCATGGCTGCATCCAGTGGTCTATGAAGGCTGCATTTTTGGTCCTGCAGTTCTGACCTCCACAATTTCCTGTGCTAATGACTTGTGCAGCTTGATCAGCCAGCCTGCAGAAAAACACTTCCTGCGTTTTGTTTTAATGTGGCTACCAGGTAATTTTAAATGAAGACCTTTTATTTCTTGTGTTACAAGAAGCTGCAAACACTCATTTCCAGAGGCAGCTGCTACCTTGGGGACAGGAGGGTTTGTTCCTGCTGCAACTAAATAATCCTCAGTAAAATCTTTCTGAAATTTATTTTTGTCTTGTGCTAAGAGGGCATGTGCAAGCACCAGGCCCAGCCTCACAGCACATCAGAACAGAAAGTGGGCTACAGCTATGCAGTCAGTAGGGCATTTCCCTCAAGAGCCCAAAAGTCAGAGACAGGCATGTGGTGGACTCAGGAGGAGTGCAAAAAAGCAGCGTGCAGAATGAAGTTACAAGGTCCTTCATGTCCCAGTGGCAATTTTTTTCTCCTCTTTTCCAACAACTAAAGGTTCTCATCTTCTCAGTATTATCTTAAGAATCAATAAGCTATACTCTTCTGGTTTGATAAGATTTTATCTTGAACTTTCACTGTTTTATATGTACCCATATATGCACATGTGGTTTGTTTGGTTTTTTTTAAGATCTCTACCAGCTGGAAAAGCATTAGAGCTGCCACATCTCTTATCGTGGTACTTACAATCTGTATTCTGCTTTGCTCCATTGCACTCACCATCCCAAGCAGAAAAGTTCTTGTCTGTTGAGTCTTTCCTTAAAAGGAAGCCTCTAGACACTCTCATGGCCCTCCCAGTAATTTCTGAAGGCCCTTTTTTTGGATTAAATTATCATAACTGCATGTTCTGCTCAGAATGTTGCAGCCATGGATTTGCACAGTGGCATAATTATGGTTTTAATTTTCTTCTCAACTGTTTTCCCTAATAATTTTTCATATTCTAGTTGGCTGGGGTTTTCTTGGTCAGCCCTAAGTCAGTATGTATACTACTCTGCTTTTATCAATATTTAATTTCCCAAATTATTTTCTACTCAATTCTTTTGTTTGGAAGGATGAAGTAGATAAATCCCTAAACTAAATATGCATTTATGACCTTGCCATAAAAATCAATAAGAAGCAAGAACTGTAGATTTTAATGGGAGCAGTAGTAAAGTCTAATCAATTTTGGCATTTAAGAATCTGTACATCAATATGCAATGACAAAAACTGATAAAATTAAGACAATGTACAGTCAGATCAGCTGTTGCTATCTCTACCTGTGAACCCTCCGGTATGTTGCAGATAATAAACAACAAAAACACGCAAGAGCTGTCCAAACATATTCAGATGATACACATCTTACTATAATTGATGAAAAGATCATTAGGACACTTTCAAAACAGTTTCTTAATCCTGCAATAGAACATCTATCACTGGACATTGCCAGAGTATATGCTGATTTTTTTCAAATGAAATTACAATTTTTGATAATGTTAATGCTAAGGGCTAGTGTACAGACTATGGCTAACTCAGACGCCCTTCAGATAGCAAAATCACTGCAATCAGGAGACAATCTTCAAGAGCATTTTAGATTTCACAGAAAATCTGACTACAGCAGTTTCACAGAAAATCTGACTATAGCAGTTGCAATGAACAATTTTCTCACAGGCCTTTTAAAACTTGAATTTTCACACCTTTGTTTGACAGGTATATGCACAGAGATAAGCCAGAAATAGCTGACTGGGCTTGGATGCAAAGGTGAACATTTTGCCAGTTCATCTAGTCTATCTGATCCTATATGAAAAACTCCCAGAGGAGCTGCAGTAATGATTTAAAAATGAAAAAACCAAAACCTGTTTAGAGAAGGCATCAAAACACTCAAACAGGGAGAGTCCTTTCTTCCATTTGCCTTTTCCTGATCCCACTAATCTAGTTTGAAAAGGCAAGTTGCTTGCAGCAATGTCTTGACAGAAATGAAACAATCTTTACTCAGGGAAAGGAAAGACCTAATCGTAATCCTTCTCCTGTTACACATTAGCACATTCATTAGCATATTTTTAACTTCCAGCAGCAAGGCATTCAGCTGCTGGATTCATGCCCAGCTATCCAGGCAATGCTGCTAGATTCCAGCCACAGAAGGGGCTGTTTGGAAACAAGCTACCTTGGGCACCAGAAACACTTACAGGAGAGATGGGGAGGCACTCTTTATCAGGGAGTGGAGTGATAGGACAAGGGGTAACAGTTTTAAGTTGAAAGAGGGTAGATTTAGATTAGATATTAGGAAGATATTTTTTAGTGTGGGGCTGGTTAGGCAGTGGCCCAGGTTGCCCAGAGAAGCTGTGGATGCCCCATCCCTGGAGGGGTTCAAGGCCAGGCTGGATGAGGCTTTGAGCAACCTGGGCTAGTGGGAGGTGTCCCTGCCCATGGCAGGGGGGATGGAACTCGATGATCTCTAAGGTCCCTTCCAACCCAAACCATTCTATGGTTCTAACACTGCAGGCTAATTCACCCTGCCAAGAAGTTTAATGACTCACTTTTGTGGGTCTTTTACTTAAGGCTGGACAGTTTACTGAAAGGTCTATAAGAGAACCTATCTGAAGACAACTAACCTTTTTCTTGATTGACTGATAGTAAAGCATACATATACTAACACTGACGTTACATCCAAATCCTAGAAAGAAACCCACTCAGAGATGCAATAGGAATCTGATCAACACACATATACCAACATGTATATTCCTTACAAATGGAACATTAGAAAATTCTTTTTTAATTCTGATTTGCAGAAAGTAAAGCAGTTCTCTGTAAAACAACTTTTTGATGACGAAGTCTATGTTCTATTAGAATCACATTCATAGGTGCATAATATTTGCATTTTAGCTTAGTTATTTCAAAGTCCCTAATCTTAATGTAGAAACTCTTCTGAGAACAGATGCCAGTACTGCTTTAGTAGCATAGCTCACATTAGGGCAAAGCAAATAAATTTTTCCAAATGAGTCATAGTGATAAAACCTTAAAGTTTCATCACTTAACATATTTAGCGAATACTAAAATCCACAAAAACTTCATCATCCAGCTACAATGACCAAATTCACCAAGCAATACTAAATTTAAAGCTAATATTTGTGGTTCAGGAAACCTAGCCACACATTTTTTTAGAAAGGACTAGCATTTTGGGGGAGTGTTTGAGGAGTACAGCAGGCAATTGCTGTATTTGCTAGCAGAGGCAGCATGCTGTATTAGACATACCTAACACAGCTCCTTTACTACATAAAAATAAACCAACAAAAGCTGGCAACTGTAAGACCAGCATCTTCATTCCATAGCACAGGTTTAGGCAGCGGCAGATTGCATCTGATGCCTGCTCTGTCTCAGTAGTAAAGGCTTCCTTTTAGCACATGTATTTAATTTTGATAGCAATAATACTGAAAAACAAATCTCTCCATCTTCAGACACCCACCCCACCACCCAGAAAAAAAGTGTGAGTTATTTTACATTACAAGAGTCAACAGGTCTTTGGAGGGGTGGGTGGGGAGAGAGGTTAGAACATAGCACCTGAATAATTAATTTTAACACTGTTACGGAAAACTATCTGTTTTCATGAACATCAGTTTCTTTACCTCTAAAATAAGAATAATCACAGCTGTTGAGAAAAAACAGTTGATTATTGTATATTTTACAGTAGTTCTCTGTTACAGAACATGACTTCTCCATGCAATGCTTGGAGAACCAGTCACATTCCTCTCACACAGCTGGAAAAGTTTGTATCTGCAACAAAATAAAGACCAAGTTTGAATCCTCCCCAATACTACCAGTCTACAGGATGATCAAATGGGCAGCCCAGCATGTCAAGCTAATATTAAGGAATAAATTCAGGAACAATAAGACCTGAAATAAGTAGCACAGACTATGCGTGTATTGTAGTATATCCACAAAGAGACTACCAGCTGCTCAACATAGTAGGCAAAGGGACTTAGCTGTGACTGAATCTTACAAAAGGAGCAGGTCACCTGAAAGCATTCCCAGGAGCAAAATCCTTTTACTCAATATCTAACAGTCAACTCAAGTTTCCCTTTCTCAGCAGTTCTCAAAATAATCAACATCTCAACGGTGTACTGTATGTCAAAACACCAAAGAGTACAAACACACATGCACATAAAATTCTCATTAGACTTCAATTTGAAAGCAGTTTGCTTATGGAAACAATACTCCATGACATATAGCAAAGCTGTAAAGAGCTTCTGTATCAAAAAGTTGCTGCCACACTTCCACTTCAGAGGATCACTTTCAAATGTTAATCATTTTAATGAAGTCTGTTTTCACTGAAATTTGGCATACTGACTCTCAAACTAAGGTACGGGGGAGATGTTTTTGTATTTTTTATCTAGATATTTAAACCAAAATGCACAGGGATATTTCAAAGAGGTATTTCCAGTCTTGTAAAGAATACAAATACATTAGCTAACATAAAAAACTATCACATCAGCAGGACATGCTAGAATCTTAAAACATGGCAAGGACACAGAAGTTGTTTCTCAGTAGCTCAGTGAAAACAGCTTTTGATTTAGTGTGTGACTTTTAATAATAGTCCTTGCTGACAAAACTAATATATGCCCAGGTAAGCAAGCAAAAAACTTCAGTGCAGTGTTGGAATACTGACGCTCATAAGACTGTATTCTGACTCACCTTCCTCCCAAGATGTCCCTTCTCTACCTGTACATGCAAACACAACTTTGCAAACACTACCGGCCCAAACACCTTGATCCAGAGCATTTGGAATACCCAGCCGCCTTCCTACAGCCTTTCTCCTGGATGGTGAACAGTTATGGTTTCCACAATGTTTAACTGCAAGTGTAAAAGTACTTTTTTCATTTTAGGTGCAGGTTTTGAGGATCGGAGGGAAAGAAGTTGCCTGGGGCAACTCATCAATTGTGTCTGCTTTGAGATACAGATCAGTCCTTGAAGTCACTCTTGTAGTGTCCTGGTTTCAGCAGCTTGTTCACATGTTCCACTAAATCATAGCAACCACACAACCACTTTTGATGTCCACTAAGTGGCACTGAAACCAAATTTCAATGTCTTAACTGAAAGATCATTCAATGTCTTTTCTTGTTAACAGCATCTATTATTAATTTAATTTCTGATCTCTTTCTACTTAATAAAACATAGATGCTTTTCATTTAGTATCTCAAATCAATAAACAACAAAATTAAAGGTTTCTGTAATTTCAAAACCTAAGCAGAAGGAACCAGCACTCTAACAGATGAATAAAATGAAAATTGATTCAAAGAGAATAAATACACACATTGGGTGTGTTCAGTAGTTGATGACTTACTATTTCTTTACTCTCCTCTTTGCAATTTATTTCTTGGATTCTCTCCAAAATAGCCTTCTCTGAAGGTTTAACTATTGCAGATCCACTGCTGAGTAGGGTAGCAATTTGCTCTTTAAAAGTCAGTAAAGAGCTCTGAGCAGTCCTGGCCTCTTCTCTGCTGCTCCTCAAGCTTCCATCCAGCTCACTGGAAGATTCCTTCAGATTGTGTAGTTCCTGCTTTGAAGATTCCAAAGCTTTCTGGGTAGCAGCCAGTTTATCTTGGAGGTTTCTGATCTTCATCTCCAAACTCTGTCTCCCTACTATAGCGCTGTCAAGATCCTAAAATAAATGAAAGATTGAACCAGGCTTTTAAAATTTTTTATAACTCCTCAACACACAAAGCAGGGAATAACTCAGAAGCAGGTACCACAGGTAGAGAAATTAGGACCCATATTTCTCATATGGGCTCAACGTCAGGGTTTCATAGGAGAACTCCCACTGAAACTGATGAAAGCACAAAGCCTGTTGTAATCATACTACAGACTAACCTCTTGCAGTGGCCTGCAAGAAGTAATACATGAATAAAGATTTCAGGTAAACAAAAATTTATTGTAAAACTTGCTATATTATTTTTTTCACTCAGATAATATGACTTAGAAAACAAACATTGATTAAGATGTAACACAAATAAAGCCAAAGTACTACACCTCGGAGGGAATAGAATAGAATAGAATAGAACAGAATAGAGTATTTCAGTTGGGAGGAACCTACAACAGTCATCTAGTTCAACTGCCTGACCGATTCAGGGCTGACCAAAAAAATACACACAAACTCTTTGAATACAGTGTTAAGAGCAGAATTAGAGGTGATCTCCGAGCTCAGTTTATCTGAATGTGACAAAAATTCCTGAGATTATTTATATACAGAAATGGGGAGTGAGAGGCCAAACAAAAAAATTATGACATTAAGACAGCATAAAAGAAGGTGCAAGTGCTCAATTTTGAATTTCACCTCAAAGAAGAAATTTCACCTCAAAAACTTGCAAAAAGGGAATTATTCTGAGCTATGTCATCTTCAGAAGAAAGCAAAATCCCTATTGCCATAAGATCAAATTTGCCTGAGCGATCAAAAGAAGTCAGTGAAGATCTATGTCCTTCCACGGAGCCTACAACTGCCCCCATCTGCTGCTAGCTGGGCTGTTGGTGTGCAGAAGCATGACTGGGGAAGGACTAATGCAGTGAAAGTTCTGTCTAGTATCCTTGTACCTTTTTTTTTTTTTTTAAAGAAGCCAGTCTCTGGCAGTTCAGAAGTAATACACTCAAAGATAATGTTGTCTTCGATCACAGAGACAGGGTACTGTAAGGTAAGGCTACCTCATGGATAGCCCATAGGATTTACTGCTCAGGGACACCCTCAGATCTTTGGCATTCTGTCATGGTTCTCATTCAGCCTCTGACACCCATGATCCTTTCCTTCTAAGCCCAGAGCTTTTAAAAGTTATTTTTCCTTTACCTCCTGATGAATCAAGACTCAGTTTGGAAAGAAGAAAAAACAGCCCATACGTAGATATTACTTGTATATCAAATATTGACCCAACAGGGCAGAGCAGACAGACAGAACTGTGCATCCTGACCCGTGATGCAAAAGCAAATGATGATAGAAAAATGAAAGAAAAATAACCCATCTATCATAAAGAAAAAATAATCTCTCTCATTCAATCAGCTTGTGAACCTCTTTGTTTTCCCCACAAGATCAAGTTAGGAGAGCTTACACATTCATATACAAGAATAACATTTGCAGTGAACCCAACTAAAAGTATAGCAAAGACTAAGTCTTCATTCCTCAGGATATTATCTGAGTGATGGGTACAAATGGGAAAGAATATTAGTTCACACAAGAGACAAAATCATGCCAGAGGATGGCATATTTATGGAGAGTGAGTGAATTTCTCTGGAAGTTTCAGTAGTTTGGTAGAGGCTCAGTGAGTGGATTGATATGAACTAAGATTGTGTACATTGGCGTTAAAGAATTGTTCCCAGAGCAGCTGTGAGTATGGTGAACACTCAGGGGTCTCTCAGCGTCTATGTGTGCTTGCTGTGTAGCATAGTAAGTAATTTGTATTAGTGGAACACATGTCAATCAAGTAGTAAATCTGGGATTTATGTAGATCAGCAGTGAGGATGGACAAAAAAAAAAAAAAGGATTTTGGGAGGCACCCTTGGAAATAAGATATAAACATACGATACTAAAAATACTAAAATTTTAAATAGCTTCAAAAAGGCATACATGTGAACACATAAATGAAAACAAACCAAAACAAACCCTGTCATTTAGGAAATTATTTGTTACTACCCCTTTCTAAAGTAATTGTAGAACTCTCTTGGAAACAAATGTTGGCATGATTCCTTGCCATTTTCTATTTTATTCTAAACAAGTCCTATTAATAGAGAATTCCCACCTGTGCTCAGAATTACATTATGGTAATTACAGCAAAGAATAGAGTGGTTTATTTCAATTATAGTTTTCAGCAGCATGTATTTTTCCTTTCAGAAACACAGTGCAAAAGTAGTTTGCCAGTACCAGGGAGCTTACCTAATTACAATCTTGTTTCAAATTGTGAACATCTGCAAACACAGTCAAATCAAAAGATCAAGGTATAAAATAAAGAACTGCAAGCCTGTTGATGCCCAAACTTTAAAGCAAAGCAAAAAAACACAAGCAATTTACAGAATAAAAAGCCATAAAACTCAAGACATTAAAATTCTGAACAATCCTCCTTGAAACCTCCCTTGAATGGAGAACATTTACACTGGCTAGCTTCAGCAAGATCAGCCTGAACGTTGAACAGTATCCAGAAATTTAGGGACTGCAACATATTAAGGTGGTATCCCAACTAGAAGCAAACCCCTAAGGCCCTAAGTGATCAGTGCAGGCAGATAAAACAATCTCTACCCCTAGAAGACTGAAAGAATGAAACTGCAACAGCTCGTGTTTTCTCTTTGGCTCCTCAACGTTTATGACTAATGTCCCATGGCTCTGAATTACATGAAGGTTTTGGTATGCAGCATGTAGGGTCAAAAAAGCTGTCCAACACTGACACACAACAAATTTTGAATACAGGAATAATTACAGAAATTGATGTTCAAAGAAAGCAGAATTGGGCGTTAGGTGGATTTACCCAGGGTAGCCCATGTCAGTGACTCGTTGTCAGACACAAGAGGTGTGGTAGACTAGAGAAGACACAAGAGTACCCAGACCATTGCACAAGGCACTGGCAAGGCCCCCGTCGTGAGAAATCATATGTTCAATATTAGGTCAGCTGCATTCACAGAGAATGCGTTCAAGCTGTAACAGCTGGGGAAAATTACTTCTGTCTTTTAAGCAGAGAAAGAGACTCTTTATAAGGAATGGCTAAAAGAGCTGCATTTAACACTGCAAAACAAAGTGAGGGATATGTGATCACACTGAAGAGGTAGACAAACGAAAGAGACAAAACAAGAAGGGATAAGATCTTTTAAGTAACAATACATGTTAATATGTATCCTCACTATTGATCTCAATATCTAAATGCATTTTTTTTAAAGCTGTGATAACTCTTCCTTAATATACTGCATCCTTCCATATGTCTCAGGATTTCAACTACCACGTCCTATACACATATAAGGTCTGTTGGTCTGCCATTTCATCTGTTAATCATTTTTCTAAAAGTGAATACTAGTCAAATTAGTCACTATTTCTGAGGCAGTTTCAAGTGTCAGATTGCACACTATAACTAATAATTAATCTATTTCAACTTTGAATTTTTTCAGAACATCTGAGTGAACACTACCTGCTCTGAAACAGTTCTGGTGTTCAAACTCAGTTTCCCAAAGCTTTGAATTATCTACTCTAGTTCTCCCTTCCTAAAGGAAAAAGAAAACAAAACAAAAGACAAACAAAACCAAAACCCACCACACAACGAAACACCAAACAAACAAAACAACCAACCAAACCAACCAACCAAAACAAACAACAGCACAACTGAAGCAGATTCAGAGAAAATACAACAGGTCTACATCCCAATAGAGCTGTAGCATTTTATGATGGTTGTAAGTAAACACAAATTTGATTGCTCATTTATCTAATTGTAAACACAAAATTTAAAACCTTTACTTTTATCTAACCTAATAGATTAAAACAGGCTGTGAAAATTGTTTTTCTCAAATTATTTTACATGTATGACACTACAGAAATTTGCCACACTATTAAAAAAGCCAGTACTGTGGCTTTGCAGATGAGGTTTTAATAATACTGATTTTTATCTCCAGCACCAGCTTTCATCTTAACTTATAAAGAAAAAAAATAGCAAGGAAGGCACAAAAATTCTCTTTTTGTACTGAAATTTTTGGCCCTAGGAATGGCTTTGTTCAATTTTTAAACTGCTGAGCAAATTTATTTACATGAATTTTTAAAACCTATAGGCTTCCAGTACCAAAAACTATCCAACCATACTTTCTTATTCATTTACCCATTGGAATCAAGCCCAAGTGCTTGCAAGATTGACAACTTTTAGTTTCAGCAGCTCTGCAAAGGTCTTCCCACAAAACATCTGCAGACGAGAGGATGTCATGAAGGTTTCCTTTTCCACTGAGCCAGTGAAGAGCTGTGAAGCTTTAATTAACAATCTTTCAGGAACAAACAGCATTCATTTCTGTCTTTCACTGCTCCTACATATGGAGTAGCTCCTAGAACAATTTCTCACTGGAAGGGAAACTGAATCATCATTTGCTGCTCAGGTTACAATGTCAAGGTTTCCCCATAGACTGCATGTAGACCACAGCCGCCTACTCACACAATCTGTATTACCCAGCTGCCCTGTGGACAAACTACATGAACATATTCCTCCTGAACCCCACTAATTATCTCAGCCATGGCTAAAGCCACAGACAGCTGCACCAAAGATGTTAGAGGAACTAATTTCTCTCCTGATTCAATATAAACTATTGTAAAGTTTTTCATAGAAGAGGTTATCAACTAGCTAAGCCTCTACAGCTCTTCCTTAATTAGTTATGCAACAAAATTACAAAAAAATTTAAGTTCTGTTATTAAAATATATATCACCATGATTGTGCACACTGCATGCCATTTTTAGAAATGTCAAACAATGTTATTATTTTCACAGAAACACTATATGAGAGACTACTCTTCTGAAAGCTGTTTTCATACTTGATATCAGCTTTGCATCCTACCTATTCTAGGGGAAATCCCAAGCCCGCTTAAACTGGTGACAAAAGTTTCACTGACTTCTGTGGAGTCAATATTCCAGTTTTTTTATAGGACAAAAGACACTTTTATAACAGTGAGGTTGTTATGCTTACTGTAAAGACACTGATCTTTTTCTCATATTTAAAAATAATTAGAACTTCAAAATACTGTAAATTAAATCCAGAATTTATGGAAATATGAAGCCAGAGATTTGCTAGAGCAAAACCAAAAAATTTAGCGATAAATGAAGTGCAAGTTTTTCACTTCCAATTAGATAAAGAGAAATACAACACTGTAAGAAGGTGGATACACACTTGAAAGCTCAGGCTCTGCCTGAAGAGTTCAGACCTTTAACAGCAACACGCATGCAGAGACAGTGTCCAGAGCCTTACCTGGGCATTGGCAATATAGCTGTCTCACACACAGAACTGGAGGAATTACTGATCAGTTTTGTTAAAAATTCACTAATAATGACAGGGCTATTTTCTAAAGGGCTTTCATGAGATTTCACGTGAAACATTCATACCGTATCATGCAGTAGCAGCAGCAGCTGTTAACACAGAGAAGCAAGCTTTGAATCAGGAAGGCCCAGTCTGATGGAAGCTCAGAGGACATATGGCCGAAAGTATTTCTGCACGCTTGCCCACACACAAGCTGCTGGCCACTCTCACAGCTTAGATAACAGCTATTTGGCCTGACATAGCAGATTCCTACATAATTGCTGTCCTTCACCAGCACCTATCACTTTACAACGCCTGCCACAACCACAAGTCCAGCTCCTCCGTTTTATTTCTTGGAGCAGCCATGTGTTAACCAACGCCCTTGTTACCCTTCCAGAGGAAATTTGGGCTTTCAGCTGTTTTGAAGAGCAGAGTATTTACACTAAATAATTTGAGAGGGTTTGTAGACCAGACAAGGATATTTGAACTTAAATCATTGTTAGTTATACTGGCACCTCAATCAGCACCAGAGTTTCAACATACTAAGTCGACTATACAGACATATAAAAAAAATCCCACGTTACATTAACAGTAGCAATAAAGTATAAAAGAGAATGCAGGTGTCTTCCAGATTAATTCTTACACCAGACACATCTTCAGTTACCACTGTTCTACCACAAGGACTCTAAACTAGCTTGCTCTTATCTGCTGTCTTCTCTGATGATTCAATCTGGAAATATTTGTGATGCCTGCTGAAACCCGTCCCTGATACATATTTTCTCAATGAGAAAACAAAAAAAAAATATCCAAGTTCTGACTGAGAAACTCATTACTTTATTTATCTATTGGGACCAAAAAAAAAACCCTAAAATCATTTGGTTGCATCTCCTACAATCAAAGTTTTGGGGTATATTCAAAATGTAGGCATATTTCTCATGTTTATTTCCTTAAATAATAAGTTTATATTTTAATCAACTATGTTTTCATACAATCAATTTATTAGGATAAATTTATATTGACTAGATGCTACTTAGATAAATTTTATTGATTAATAACATAATTTAATACAAGTCAGTATTGAATACTGAGGAGCACTTTCATGGTTAATTTTACATCACTAGTACATGCACACGTATTTGTGTTAGTTAAAACTGCTTGATTATATTTCAAATATGTTCTTTAAAGCCATTGCATGGTGCACATCTTTGCAAAACAGATGTTTAAATTAACACTTCAAAGGGAAAAACAAATATTTCCAGTCTGAATCATCAGTGAGGATGTGAAACAGAACAAGCCAGTTTACTAGTTCTTGTGGTTCATCAATGGCAATGCTGTAGGAAAGGTAATTCATTGGGAAGAAGAATATGTGCATCTTCTTCTGTACCTTAAATAAACACCATATAGGAATTTATTAAATTCCTAAATACTAGAAAGAAACTTGGTTAGAGCAAATTAGACATTTTATAAAGACCTACAGATATTTTCAAAGAATGTCATAACTCTGTAATTATTATTACCATAACAATAATCATTGTCTGGGCAAACACAAAGAAAGAACAGGTATTCTGATTCCCAGTCTAGAAATCCGGGCAGCACTTGAAAGTTATTTTCCATCAAATGAAAATTGGATATCCAGCGCTGCCAGAATAAAACTATGCACAATATTTTCAGAATTCCAGTGCAAGGTTTTACAATATTCAGTCAGAAATGTGAGAAGTTCAAAATTCTAAAAGAAAAGCAATATATTACAAGCTTGATGGCTTGCTATATTTACTTATATTAGTTTCAAAATTATATTGGTTCTGTTGTTTGCTGTTTGATATTGTGACGCAGTGAGGCTAAGAGAGGAATAGATAAAATTATCATTCACTTTCTAATGCTGCTGAAATGAAAACCAGCTACCTGCAACAAATACTCAAGTATCAAATATATTAAAGAACATTCTGAATTCCTCTCACATATTAACCCCACAATCTGCTAAAATATTGCTTGAACATAACCAACCTGCCTTTCATTTTCTTCATCAAGAATTTCAGAATCTACAGTCTAATTGATCATTTGATAGTTGCCTCCTGCTGGGACACAAAGAAAGACACCTGGTCAAGAGGAGGAGTTCAGAGAAATATCAAGGAGCAGAAATGAAGAACTACCTAGCAAGAAAAACAGGCAATGATTCAGAGGCAGCAGGGAACAGTGCCATGGCTGACGCTTGCTGGAGAAGACTGGCAGAACAGTGACAGCCTCTATACACTTAGGAAGAGTTCTGAGAGAAAACCGGAGGAAATGGGCCACCATCTCAATCTGTAACACAGCAGATGGCCAATATGTTTGGCCCTGCAAGCTTCAGGCAAACACAGGCAAGAGCTATTTGTACTCAAGCTTGTGCTGGGTAAACTCTGCTACAAGCAATTCCATTAATTAGAGCTCACTAAACAGACCAGGAACTCACTGCCAACGTGCATGAGTGTCTTCTGGCACAGGACCAGTATGGATTTATGCTTTTTACCTTCACAGGGAAACACATTACATGTGCAACTCTGTTCATGTGCTTATTTAAGCCGCATGGCAAAGCATATGACAAAGTCAAACCAACTTTATACCACTGATGCCCTTCCTGTAGCCTAATAAGACACCCATCAGGAGAACAGAGGATGCCATGCATCCTCCTTTAGATATGTGGATTTAAAGCATTTTGGGGGTTTTTACTTTTTTTTTTTTCAATACTGAATTTCTTAATGTGCTTTTGTGAACACAAAATCTTCTCAACAGATTTACTCAGTAACTGCAAATTTAAGTAGCTAAACTGAAACAGCACTGGAGGAATCTGCAGGCTCTAGATAAGCCCTGATGGCACACACTTCGTGTGGAAGGCAACACTAATAATTTTGCAAGACATTTCTGTAAAATGGGTTAAATAAATTATGTATTTGGCAAATGCACAATAATGATAGGAGAATACTTCTCATACAACTAGTTCAACTTTGGAAATGTTTTGGCAGTCAGATCAAACTTGCGAAACAAGTCACAAATGACGCCCTGATCTTGGTTTAAAACATCTCCTGATTCTGGCTTACTTAGTGAGCAACCTACACTCTGCCCTTACTCACACTTCTGCGTTTGAAGTGAAGTATGAGAACAAAATGTTCTCAAAAAGGACCTGTTGAAGTTTTTGGTACAGGTTCTCTCTCAGTCTCATTTGAGTCTTAGGAAAATTTACACAGCTTGGTAGGAAGTATTTTCAGCAGTAAGTAAAATTTATGACCCTTATGGTACTCAACATTTATCTTCCCTACAACAAATTCTTTCTTCTCCAGAGCACTCTGTCAGCTATTTCTCATCTCCCAAGTACTTTGCTTACAACCAAATCAGAACACTTTATCCTTTAAAGTGTATGGTGGCAGTCTTCTGTTCAGGAAAGAAGTAGTGCCAGGGGGGTGGGGAAAATGTTTATTACATTTCAAAACTTACTTGCCACAAGGTTGCCTTTATGTTAAAAATTTCTGCAAACTCAGGTTTTAGTAAACTGCTCCCTTTCCACAGCTATTGCAAAAAAGTAATAAGGAAAACTGCAGAAGAAGCTCGCTTTGTTCGTCCATCCTTTACTATGTACAAAAACTCCTAACGGAGTTCTCCTGGAGCAATTAAAGCCTTAAATCACATACTTTTCCTTTCCAAATCATACCTATATGAATTTAGTAAATACTTGACTTACAACTTAACTTACATTTCTCATTTCAGCACCAT
>NW_010129504.1:0-11100 GCF_000699245.1 Pterocles gutturalis | reverse complement strand
TCCTGCTGCACAGATTTCCTCTGTGGGTTCCCCACAGCAAAACAATGCTTTCCTGCAAGAGCCATCCTACTGCCTACAAATTTTTGGTTATGAGTCAACTGAACGAGTCAACAGAGGAGAGCCACAAAGATGGTCAGAGGGCTGGACCACTTCCCATAAGAGGACAGACTAAGAGAGTTGGGGTTGTTCAGCCTGGAGAAGAGAAGGCTCCGGGGAGACCTTCTAGCAGCCTTCCAGTACTTGAAGGGGGCTACAGGAGAGATGGTGAGGGACTCTTTATCAGGGAGTGGAGTGATAGGATGAGGGGTAAGGGTTTTAAGCTAAAAGAGGGTAGATTTAGATTAGATATTAAGAATACATCTTTATTGTGAGGGTGGTGAGACACTGGACCAGGTTGCCCAGAGAAGTTGTGGATGGATCCCTGGAGGGGTTCAAGGCCAGGCTGGATTAGGCTTTGAGCAACCTGGGCTATTGGGAGGTGTCCCTGCCTGTGGCAGGGGGGATGGAACTCAAGTATCTTTAAGGTCCCTTCCAACCCAAACCTTTCTATGATTCTATGAATATTTACAGTTATGAAATACAAGTTTGTAACACAGTGAAACAAGATAACCTAGGGTGTCTGGAAGCCAAGACACTTTACTTCCAGTTCCTTAAGAGAAAGAGAAAGAATAAAATAGTGTGCTATCAATGCCTTTCAGTTTCTCATTAGAATTTTTAAAGAAACTGAGTAGAAGAATCCTCAGAAAACTTGCAATATCACATAAATATTATTTAAAACAGCATTTTCTCATTGTTCCATGCTTTTGCCTCAGATATAATAACTAATTCTATTGTTTTCACTTCTTTAAAAAACATATGTTTATTTACCTGCTTGTGCAAGCACAGAAAAGGCTACGACAATAGGAAGGAAGCAAAAATATAAATTTGCAAGCATCATCGGAAGACATCAAATCTAAATCAGACTGATTATACACAAGATTATTGTTTAATCTCCAGATACTCTCAAGCTTTCAAAAAGTTGAGAAAAACCTTAGAAAAATGTCTTTTTTAAGAAAGACCCTAATAACCAGAAGTCTTTCAGAAGCATTTTTTCTCATACAATTCCTCTTGCAAGTTAAACTGAAATTTCAAGAAAGCATTTGAAATCTAGGCAAGCATACACATCATGCAATTATGTACCTTACTAAGTTTTTCCATGTCGTGATAATATCCTGCTGCCTTTTTCTGCTCTTTGGTCACTTCTGAAACAAGCCTCATGATAGTTTCTCTACTAGCTTTGGACTCCATCTCATGGCCATTGACAGCTTCCTGAAGAGCAGCAACCTGGTTTTTCAGTGTCAGATTTTCTTTACATATTTCAGAGACCTAGTGAAATAATTCAAACACTAGTAAGTTTTTTTAAAGTACTTAATAATGACATATATTCATCCCAGTACACCTGCTCCTAATCATCCCAATAAAGACATAGTGTTTATGTTAACCCCTAGGTCAGATTTATAATTGCACTTTACTCTTCCCTTCTAAAAAGAGTAGAAAGACAATTAAAATGAGAACCATATTCCCACTAGAAACCCACACCTTTGTGCAATGTGGTTCAGATTTACTCCCACACTATCTCTATCTGTTAAACAGGTGGAGAGTTGCTGTCACTGTATATCTGCGCTTGACATGAAGCAGGTCAGGAAATGAAAACAGATCATGTAGCTACCTTGATGTGAAAAGCAGACCGTTTCAGTTTGGCTTGTTAGGATTTATGCCTCTCCCTTGGAACGAGAAAGTAAAAGCTGCATTTTATGCTTGAAACCCTTTAGCTATGTGGAGATTTGAGTTAGTAACAGCTATTTCACAAGCATATTCAAGGGCAGGGCCAAATACCTGGTAGGCTGATGTTCTGAGCAGCCGGCACCTCGGAAAAAGCAGTCATTTCCAGAAGGACTCTAGGGCTGTTTTGGTACATTATGCTATTTCCGAGACATAGAAGAGACGAACATGGGCACTTCAAAGAGTGCATAAGGTAAAAAACTTACCCTGACTCCTACTGGTAAGACATTCATTAAGACTAAGCGAGATCACTTCTGTCTTAAATAAAACCATAACGTGGAAAAGCAGCTAAATAGACATGCCGTGACCCCAAAGAGAAAAATGAGTTGCTAAGTTTTCCTAATGCACACAGTTTTCAGCACAAATTAGATTTCCCAACTAGATTTATTGCTACACTATTAAAACAAGATATCAACATATAGGGTTTTTTTTAAACCCAGTTATTTCCTTAAGCACGTAAGAGTTACGGCTTAATACAAACATCTTTGCCTCTAATGACTAGTCAAGTTTTGTTACAGTATCTATTACAATTTCAATCTGCTTGTAAGAAATCATTGTGATACATACCTAGATAATCTTAATTTACTAAGTATTCCTTATAGCCAGAACTCTCATAATAATATGAACATAACAAAACAGAATTTCCAAAAATACCTAGTATGGTCCTAAGTGAAGAAAAATAGGGATAGCAAAGACTGGACAGAACATAAGAAAAATGTATAAAATTAGTATAAATTGCCCTCCAGCAGCATTGATAAAGTTTAAAAGAGTATAGAAACAATTTTCCTTTCCTAAATGGAATCTTAGTTTTTGGAACTTCAGAAGTATTCTGAAGAGAAATAATAAAATTTTATGATTAAGTCTCAAAAACGCCACACAGTTATTTACAGCATTTTGTTACATGGCATAGTTAAGGTTTGCTGAGGGTATGCCATTTCAGATGTTTCTATTTAATGGCATGTCGGCTCGAGATAAGTGTGAAGATCTAGTGGTACAGTTTACATGTCAGCTAGTGACTCCCTGTGTTAATGTTTTCAGGAAAGCTTTCAACCAAGTATCTAATCAGGGCTGTACTGGCGAACTCCAGGTTGATAAAATATTTATGCTGATAAGAGCAGACTGAGTTTACTGAGCCTATTATTAGTGTTCAGCACCTTTGAAAATCAGACGAACATGAAAAAAAAAATAAAATCTGTCTTAAATGATAGCACTGTGTGCAAATCATTTAACTCAAAGATTCCCATCTTCATCACGTGCTTTATTTCTTTGACAATCAAATATCCTTCTACCAAATCTCTATACAGAAAACCTTGACTACACATAATCACCTTTGACATTAAATGTTCCTGTGGTTTCTCTTTTTCTCTGATGTCTATGTCCAAGAATCCAGATAGCTGTGAAAGGAGCTCTTCATACTTTCTGCTGATTTTAGAAGCTTCAGTCATGCTTTCTTCACACTCATTCAAATATTTACTAATCAGACAGAAAAAAAAAAAAATACACACATCAGTCTGAAACAGAATTCTAGGCAAAAGACATTACCCTAAGATTATTGCTAGCTTCTGTGTACCACAAAATGAATTGTAAAGTTACATATAATTCTGTATATGCTACTTAGTACATATATAACTTTTGTTGTTGTTTACTCAGTGGTAAAAATACAGTGCAAGAGACAAAGCTATTGAGCTTCCAGTTGAGAAACAAGGTGTCTTCTGAAGATTTGACCAAGATTTTGACTGAAGATTTGAGATATCTCCAAACAGCTGTCTAGAGCAAAAATTTTATTGAAACTCATTTGCTTATCAAAGCATAGTACTATTCTCAGTTTTCAAGGTGGGCATGCTAGTTATTTCTGGACTCATTCTTTTCCATTTCTGATTCTTCCTCTCTAGGTTGGCAATCAAACAGGCAACAGAACATCACTCCATAATCAAAAAGCAGCACAAGACTCCTACAGGAAACACACAGAGTGTGAACACAGTGCGGTAAATGGCTGTAAATCACCAAGCAAAAGAGATGGTCCATGAAAAAATTTAAGATGTTGCCTTGGGAGGGAGATCAGCAGTCGTCAATGCTGCGAAATGGAAGAAAGTGGAAGAATAACAGAGAGAAATGGAAAACATTAATTACTGCTCTGGACAGGATATGGATCATTCCACATACTGCTGCACAGAACACATCCTGAGACAAAAGATCTCTGCCTTCTGCAGCAGGTACTGGCCCTCAGAAACCAAGTGCCTCACAGCTCCCTCGCCTCCAGGCACCTTCCTCTCCTCTATAGCCTCAGGAAAACTAAGCTGCTAAACTGCTGTCCTCAGGAGCGGTATGTCAGAACTGAAAACGTATGAGGCTCCAGACATGCCATACATGCATGCCTATGTTATAACGTTGTATGAGACGGACCACCAACCCCACAAACTGTTCTGTGGCTCTGGAAAATCGAAGCACATCACACACAGAGACATGCCTGCTTCTAATAATAAACAATCTAAAGTACAAAGCACATACTTGAAAACTCTACAAATAACATAATTATCTCCAGTAGGGCCATAAGGGTGTGAGCACCTAGAAATAGGCAATCAGATACAAAAAAGTAGAACGCAGCTCTTTCACAGTTTTTCTAGCTCTTCAGAACTAATGAGCAAAGGGAAGGGGAGGAAAAAGAAAAAAAAAAAAAGAAGAAGAAAAAGCTTTTCACAGTTCAGGCTCTAAAAACACCTTGGCAATAGACCTGTTGAGCAGAAAAGCACCGTTTTCAATAGGAGAGGTGTACATCTTGGAAACCAATTACAGAACTCATTAAACATTTTTTACTACATCCCTAGGTATAGCATGTAAATGTGTGTTTCATGCCTGCTGGCTTGCTCTTCCCTTTTATTAGTGGTCTTCAGTGAAGATGTTTCTTGAATACCTAATTAGGACTAGTCATGTGCCATGTAGCCATGTACTACTAAGGTGGTCAGAGTAAGCAATTAAGGTTCGCTAAGTCAATACATTGACTAGTATTAAGTGGCACATGTAACCACTAGCTGAGGATGAGAAAAGACTTTGAAAGCATATACTGTAGATTCAAGACCAATCCAACATGTTTGTTCCTTCCAAAAGACCAGACGCACCTTCCATTTGTCCCTTCCCTTTTGCCAGCACTCTAGTGGTACACTCCAGGTGCGCAGCAAATGGGACCTGGGATTGGCAGAGCTGGAAATTAAGCTTTTTATTTTGTTCACCTCTCTCTTAGAGCAGTTTCCTGGTCCCAGTGACCATGCAGCACCACAAACAGAATTGCTGGCACAAGTGTCATGGGAAAAACAGAGCGGCCAGCACTGTACTGGGGGTGACAACACAGATTTATGGCACATAAAGTTGATCATGTCACTGTAACAACAGGCTAGTAAGATATACAGCATTTTGGCAGTTTTCTCCCAGTGAGTCAGGCAAACAGGATAGGAAATTTATCTTCCTTTTTTTTCTCCTTTTTTTTTTCCCCCACAAGCAGCATTTTAGAGAACATTAACAACCATTATCTCAGAGACTGTGATGTTTTCTATGTTGTTAGGGTGCACAATACACTTCTTCACTTAACTATCTCCTCACTTATATTGGGATCACATCTAAAATATTTGAGGATCAACATCAGCACTCCCCAGGCAGGGCTTTTTGCAAATAAGCTGGTAACAGACAAGTGCACTGCAGTGGATTTCTCTAGATTTTAAAATAACTTAATTATCCACTTCTAATGCACAAAGCCTGGAAGAGCTGTGCAAAATACTGATTTGGGAAATACAGACATCTAGTGAGCACTCACCTCTCTCTTAACTGGACAGTATTGAGAGAGACATGGATATTAGCCTTGTAATGGTTGGAAAAATCCGTTATAAAAGTCTATCAGGTGTCTATTAATATACTATGACTGACACTCATTTTTGAATTTCAGAGTTCAGAATATTTTCACACCAATCAATTTTGTGATCACCGTTGTTATCAGTCTCCACCCCACAGACCTGAAATATTAGCAGTTATGCAGAACTGACAGATCAGTGCTCTGACATACTATGTTAAGAACAATATAGTTAAGGATACTATATTTTAATAGAAGTTTTATGCAATCAGGATGTACATTAAAAAAAAAAAAAAAAAAAAAAAACAAACACCACACAGCAACGTCCAGAAGAAAGCAGAAGAAAAGTCAGACAAAGCTAACATTACTGAAATCTGAACAAACATTAACAAGCCCCCTTCAGGATGCTGCTAACTAGGAATTATACCATATTTTCTTCATTATGCTGCACCTAACAGACAGTTTTACACTAAGGAAGAAATTCACTTGACATTGTCCCAGTTCCAGCTGTGACAGAGAAGGGAAGAGAGACCAAAGTGGTGCTGCAGCACAATCACTCACCACTAGCTCAGCCCGTGCAGCACATCAGGTAACAGGTAAATGTCTGCAAAAGATGCCGCGAGATAAGGACAGAGGAGGGAACTAGACTGTAGCTGCAGGTACTGCCCATCACAAGCATGCTATGAAATGCACAAAGTTTGCCTCAGTGCCATACGTGGAAATACCTGAATAAGGAAACCACATGTACTGTTTCTACTGCATTCAGACAAACAGCCCTGTGCTCATTTTTTGTAAACAATGAGGTTATACCAAACCGACTTACAGCGTCATTTCTCCTTCAAAGGACAAAACTCTCAAAACCTCATTTTTATGGGCTAACAACTCAAACCAAAATTCAAATTTCAATACCTTCCACACACTTAGGTGCAATAGTTGTACAAGGCATTGTAACAGAATTCAGATTTGCAATAAAGCCTGTCCACACAACATATTTTTCTGCGTTGACAACTGTCAGTCATCCCAAACAAAAATTATTTCTCATCTCACATAAATCTTACTTGAGTTTGGCACTTTGCTCATGAAGCTCCTTCTTCAGCTCCTGATTTTCTTTGAATGCTGCCTGAGCTGTCAGCTCAGCCTGGTTTTTAGAAGTTGTGAGTGCACACACCTCTTCCTCCATCTCCTGAACTCGTGTTTGCAAAGACAGGAGGCGAGACATCTGTCTAGCATTGTTTTCCTTGTAGCTTTCAGCTTCAGCCTTCAGCTCTTGGAAAGAGGCTTCCTTAGAGACCATTCTGGGTCTGAGTTCAAGAAGCTATAGACAGAAAAAAAAGAGAAAATTCATTTTAAAAAGGAAGAATAATTTTGCCCAGGCTGAAATATATGACTGCATTACAAGTTTAATAAAGTGACAAGAGACATATTTTGGAACAAAAGACTCAAAGACTTCTATCAATACAAGACTGAATGAAGGGACACAACTTTATTTTCATATAACTAGGAAAAAGCAATAGAAGAAAGGGAGTTGTAAAAACAAAAGTTGCTGTTGTGTAATACAATACAACCTTTTAGATAATCTCTTGCAGGAAGATAAATTTATTTTAAAATTCAGAATTTAGGGAAAGCCCAGCTTAAATTCCCCTGCTCAGCCTTAACACACCTCCCTTACGCATCTGTGTTACAATACAGTTAATAACACCACTATTGCCTCCTTTTCACCTGCCCTCTCCCTGCTCCCAGTTCTGGTGCACAATTCCACAGATAGTCTATAGCTGCAGGGATTTGTAACTGCAAAGTATCCTGCTGTATGAGGGTGGAGCTTTTTGATGATTTGCAGCATGTTCAGAGGCAAAGAAATTTTTGGAGAGTTGTGCTGTAGGCAACCTCTTCTCAGCTTATGCAAATAGTTATTTTTTGATCTGATAATCCAATCAAATGTAGCTGAATTTACACAGAAACAGCAAGAGAGCGTTTAAAGGAAGGGTGGGAGAAGGCACATCACAGCCAAATGTCAAGGACCTGTTCCAGAGATGATGCTAGATCTTCCAACAGTTCAGAAAGTTCCATCATTTTTCTTTATTTTCCTCCTTCTCTTTTCATTAAAAATACCACTTTCCATCGAACTATTTCTGCCACAAGCTTCTCTAAAAAACTGAGCTTGAGGCAGACACACCAGGCACATAAAATTTCAGTGTGGTTTTTTTTTTTTTTTGTTAAAGGAAACAAGTAATTTAAAGTGGATTTTTTGTCACAAGAAGAGTTAAGGCATGTTTTTGCTTTCCTGACAATTGCAATTATAAGCACCAAGGTGGAATTCAAAGTGTTTATCTCTTACTACACAAAATTAACAGGCAAATAATTAAGCCACATTAACTGCTCTTTATGACATGTGCTAGGGCTTTTAACTTGTGGCAAACATTTTAAGGCGATAAATATTTAAGACATTAAGCTGCAATTCAGATGTCAGGAAGTTCAGGACTCTGCCAGAGGTTTCCAGTGTGACCAAACCCAAGACACTCAGAGGAATTCCGGGAGGCTGGTGAGCCACCTGGATGGCAACTGCCTTGGAAAAGAGAGGTCCTGCTTCTCCTGCTGCCAGCCACACATGCTTGTCCTCTCCCTCACACCAGCTCTGATATTTGTCCAACTCCTCCACAAACAACTAATGCAGCTGACAGAAAAGAATACACTTTCTACAGAGAGGGAGGAGGAAGCATCACAGAGAAAAGGCTAACACTGAAGAGTCAGGTAGGAGGAGCACTCCAGCAGCAGCAGCACAGTCTCTGATGAGCTTACACTTCCCCTGCAAGCACTGGTTTATCAGACACTTTGGAGCTGACATAAAGCAGCTCTGCCTTTTAAGCAGGCTCATGGGTTCATTTTCACACTCCACCCTCTTCTTTGTGCTGCTAGCAGAAGCACTTACATGGCTATGAGGTGAAATAAGATTGGGAAACTGATCTGGCAAAAAACAACCCAGAAGGAGAGGCTTTCTTTTTCAATTTCATCAGTTCCCCAACACCAGCATGCACCATGAAACTACATGTACATCTGTGCCAACACAGGGGATGGGGCACTGTGGGGAAGGAAATGAGCAGCTGAAGGAACAATAGGATTGCTTTGCTTGGCAGCTGGACCAAGCTATGGTAGCTTAAAGCATTCACAACCTTAAAATTTCTCTGTGGTTCAACTCCCCATCTGCAAAATGTGATATTTTTTCCTCTGTCCATTGTCTTTGTGGTCAGTTCCAATAGCAGAAAAAGCAAGAATAATCCCATATCATGAATTTTACAGAGTACTCAGCAGAACAGGGCTCTGACCTCAGCTGGGTCATGAAGGTCTTCACTAACAAGAGCACGGACAGCTGCTTTCTTGACTATTCTTTCACTTTTGCAAGCCAGTGCTGAAAGTACCTCTAAATCAGTCAGTCATGCTGGCAATGAAGCCATTCAACATTTCCAGTAATAAATTCTTTCTATGAGAACATGAGATTCTGTATGGCCTTTTGGAATCAAAATTTAAAGTACTGAACCTGGACAGCCATTAAATGTTGGGAAAGTCTGCAGCAATTTCAGGACCAACTGGTCAAATTCAAGCTTAGGCGATGGACACTCACCCCTGTAGTTCTGACTGGACACTGTATTAACAATTCATTCTCATACAATATTACAAGTTCTTGCTGTTTCCCATATTCAGCTATCCACAATAAAATAATCTTATTGATACAGCCTTTTTTAATGTTCATGTGCTATACAAGTACATTGCAAAGTACTTTACAATGTGCAACAAAAAATATGCATTTGAAAAATCTACATATGTTTGAAGTATTAGTTGGATGAATGCACACAAGTTGCTATTGAACTTTATGTATCTATTAATATTTACAAATGTATACACCTAAATCTATGTTGTAAATAAAGGTAAGCACTTCATGTCTACTAAAGGCAAATTTGACTCCATTTTAAAACTGATCACAGCCCACGTTGCTGAATTGGATCAAATCAATCTTATTTTGTCATATGTTTAAAAAAAATAGTGTGAAAATACAGAATTCTAAAAATTATCCTCTAATAAATCTTCTCTCCTAAGAACTACCATTCCCAGAACAGGGACAGCAGAAAAGGATGCATGTGTGTTCTTCAGCCTCTCTAGTTACAAACTCATTAGCTCAACACAACTTCACTGGTGATGAAAGCAAAGCAAATTTGGGGAGCTGTAACTTGAATAAAGTGGAGGAATAGGTGAGGATGGGCAGTTGTATCTTAACTCACCAGCAGCAGGAGGACATCTATGAGAACTTGCATGCAACCACAATTTAGAAATATTAACTTTCAGGTCTAGCTACAAAAGATTGCATTTAGATACATTTAGATGATGACGATAAAAATCTAGATGGCTTCAAATCTTTCAAATATAAGTTCATAATCAGTTCTTGAACACAGAAGCAAGCAGAGTGAAAATTGCATGGAAATTCTATGTTATGAGAAACAAAAGTTCTGTATCAAAAGCAAGAAGTTTTGGAGTTTCTGCAAACTTTCTATTCTCTTCAGAAGGCGACTGTAGATAACACTCAGGTTTGGATAAGGATTTGGAAGCATTTTTTGATGTACCTCTGACTGGGCACAATCATACTTCACCAAAAGTGCTGCAAGTTCACTTTGAGCCGTTTCAGCTGCAGCCCGATAGCGATTCATCTGCTCTCTAGTGACAGGAACATCCAAAAGAACACGATCATGAGATTCCTGGGAAGACAGCATGAAAACAAAACCATTAGACACCAAATTTTTTGAACATTTCTGCTTCAGTGCTTTTTTTGTTTGATTAAGCTGCTCAAGGGCATCTATTCCAAATACGTTATTCCCAGAGGCACTAACCTTTACTGGAAAATAGGATAAGCAGTCACTTTTCTACCAGTCACCAATTTCACCTGCAAGTTCAGGCATCAACATCCATGCTAAAGTATATCAGCATGTAATATATTCCCCCTCAACAATCCCATGGCCTCCTACTATTGGCAGCTCAGGTGGTTTCCTGCAGCTTTGATGTATGGTAGCAGCATTCAAAAGGTCCCCCTTCTACAGACTTATCCAGTCACTTCTTCAACCCATGTAACTTTTAACACAAAGGGAGTCCTTGTGTGTCTCTTATGGAAAGAAACACTTTGTTTTTTAGACTTCAGTTACATTGCATGCCCCCTCATTTTTATGTTGCAAGAAACAATGGGGAAAAAAAAGCAATAGCTGTCAATCCTCCTTGTGCTGATCATGATTTTGCAGATTTCTATCATATCTCACCTCCACTGTTTCTCTACCAGGTTGAAGAGTCCATGCCTCCTCAGGCACTCCTACTTGCTCCTTAAAGTCACTTTTTGGCTTGCCCGTTTGTGCTTTTACTTCTGATCTTTTCTGATTATACAATCCCAAGCACAAATACAGGCTGGG
>NW_010129503.1:0-846 GCF_000699245.1 Pterocles gutturalis | reverse complement strand
ATTTCCCTCTTTTCCTTCAGTTTGAGCTGCAGCTCCTTGCTCAGCCATGCTGGCCACCCTCCTCCTTTGCTTGATTTTTTCTGCTGGAGAATGGAGAGCTCTTGCGCTCTCAGAACAGTGTCCTCAAAGAGCTGCCATCTCTGTTCTGCTTCTATGCCCTTAAGGACAGTTTTCCCAGGGGATCCCATCCAGTAATTCCTTGAACAGGTGGAAGTTTGCTCTCCTGAAGTTCAGGGTCCTGACTCTGCTTTTTGCCAGGCCCATATTCCTCAGCATCACAAACTCCACCAGGGCATGGTCACTACAGCCCAGGCTGCCCCCAATCTTAACCTCTCTGATGCTCTCTTCTACATTGGTGAGCACCAGGTCTAGTAAAGCTCTCCCTCGGGTTGGTCCATCTAATATCTATCCTCAATAGACTCCAGGAGTTTCCTGGATTGTTTGCAGCCTGCAGTGTTGTCATCCCAGCAGATATCAGGGTGGTTGAAAGCCCCCATCAGGAGAAGAGCCTGCGAGCGTGACACCTCTTGCGTCTGAAGCAAGAAGGCCTCGTCAACAGATTCTCCCTGATCAGGTGGCGCCCTGTAGTAGACCCCAACCACTAGATGTCCTTTGCTGGACCAGTCCTTGATTTTAACCCATAAGCTCTCAACCTGGTCATGACTGTTTCTCAGACACAGCTCTTCGCAATCTATCCACTCCCTAACATAGAGGGTAACTCCCCCTCCCCTCCTACCCTGTCTATCCCTTCTGAAAAGCCTGTAGCCCTCAATCACAGTGTTCCAGTCGTGCGATTCATCCCACCGTGTCTCTGTGAGTCCTGGGTTAAGCTGAGACAGAGTTCAC
>NW_010129502.1:2836-20668 GCF_000699245.1 Pterocles gutturalis | reverse complement strand
CCCCAGCAGAAGGGCCCCAGCCCCTATTCCCGAGGGAGCCGCATCCACACTGGCACTGGTGTTAATCTCTGGTCTAAGGTCAGGTATAAAACAGAAAATTCACACCAGAGCCCTGCTCAGGTCACCAACCAGCGAAGACCCCGGTGCTCAGGCAGCAAAGCAGATCGATGAAGGAGGTGCTGGTGGGGGTTTCACTTCTTGACTTGTTTCTTGTTGTTCCTCTGCTCAGACCCACATCTTCACAGGTCAAGAAAGGGGAAAGATTTGAATAATTTACGGCTGGGAGGGAAAGATAATCATATTCAGCCTCAGAATATGGCTCATTAAAAAAAATAATAATAATAAAATAATCCTATGTAGAGATCTTGCAAATCCCGACTAGCTGCCCAACTTCATTAAATAAATTCAGGCTCCAAGTGCAGGGAAAAAAAAAAATGTTTGAAAAGTTCTTTTCTCCGCACGCGCTTGGGAGCGTGCCCATCCCTGCCCCGTCTATTTATGAAAGATATGATTTTTGTTATTGTACTTTGGGATTAGCAGATATCCCCGGACTATAAAATACCCGACCGCAAAATATAAAGCAAACAAGCCTCCGCGTCAGGGTAAATGCATGGGCTGTGATTTCATCCCGCGCAAGCCAAAAAAAGTCCAGCTGCTCGGTGGCGAGCCTGACCTGGGTTTAGTGTGAGCTCCTCGCATCGGGAGGAGGAAAAAGCGACGGGGCAACTGTGCAGGCAGAGGAGAGGGGTCAGGGCTGGAGGAAATAAAATCCAAGGT
The DNA here is from genome assembly GCF_000699245.1 of Pterocles gutturalis. Lineage (NCBI taxonomy): Eukaryota > Metazoa > Chordata > Aves > Pterocliformes > Pteroclidae > Pterocles > Pterocles gutturalis. The sequence goes on along the minus strand of NW_010129502.1, from coordinate 19,891 downwards.
GTGCCTTGCAGGTCCAGACAGTTGTTGTTTGGTTTCTGAGCTCCTAGAAATAACCCCGCAGCGGTGCTTTGAGATCAGTGGGATTATTTTGGCCAGGGCGGTGTGTCCGCAGCCCCTGCGAGGGGTACCCCCAGTATCTTGGACTGACAGCTGCTGGCCCTGCCACCGCCGCCCTGCCCTCCCGTGTCCCTTTGAAAAATGATGCTGAGGGTCGTCCCGCAGCTGTGTGTCTCCTCTCGTGTCTTTGCCTGGGCTGGGTGTACTGGTAAAGGACTCCCGTAGGGTGTAAAGGTGCTGGAGGATTTCCCTCTGCTTGGGAAATGTGTTGCTTAACCCCTTGTCAAATTCAGTCGGAATCAGTCCCTGGTTTGCAAAATTATTTGGGGCACAGACACCACGCTCATCACATTGAAACCCCAAAATTGTGTATATTTTATTGCAGCTCTAACCGGGCAGCATCCGACCGAGCAGCGCGGGGTGAGGTGGTGCAGCACCAGATAGAGGGCTGGGGAAATCCTGCTCTACGGCAGAGCTACGGCTCCAGCTAAACCCTGCATTTGCTGAATTTTTTCTGTACCTAAAGACCAGGAGGAGGGAATAGCAGTGAAGGATTACAGCTGCCTCCAACCCTTCCTGGCTCTTGTTGCTGCTGAGTGGCTCCATCCTCATCCCACAGCGCCGGGAGGAGGAGATGAAGTTGGCATGTATTTAGGTACCCACTAGACTGTGCATCTCCCTGACCCCCCCAGCTATCCCTGGGCTCGTTTTAGTCTTTCGAGCTCTGATCCCTCCCAACCCCCTCGCTCTCTGAGACTGTCCAGATGGAAGGGAGAAGCCAACAGGGATGTCCAGCCCTTTGGGACAGGCTGTTTCTCTGCAAAAGGGTGATCGTAGAGGGGTTTCTCTGGCTGTTCTGCTCCTGCTGCAAGTGAAATTCTTGCATCTCTCAATTAGTAACCATTGCAATAAAAAAAAAAAATTAAAAAAAGGTAATGCATTCCTTAGGGCAAGTTCTGACCGAAGGGAAGAACCCAACCCGATCAGCCTGTGTTAAAGATTAGACCATATCAGAGATATTTTGCCCCAACATGGAAAATTATTTTCTCCATCTGCATCCCCTTGGCTGTTATCCTTTGGTTATCTTGACCCGTAACACCTCCAACTGGCCCTGCAAGAGCTGCTGTACCGCAGATACTGCCTCTCGGTGGCGTGGCAATAAAGAAATTACCCTTGGGGCTGAACCTCAGCCAGCAGAATACCTGCTGGGTCAGACTCGGAGCCTTGCTGTCTTGTGTCGTGGGAAGAAAACACCCAAAATTGTGCTGGATGTACCTGGCTTGACATTAACCCCTTTCTTTATCTGTTTAGTAATCCCTTTATTTATCTATTATTTTTCTTTTATTCTGTTTCCACTAAGTCCATGCTGACCCTTGCTGGTGATGAGAGGGGCTCTGTGGTTTAGGGTTTTCCTTTCCCTCCTTGAGGCTTATCTTGGACTGACATCCAGAAACCTGGACTGACATCCAGAAACCTGATTTTTAAGAAAGGAAAATGTTTGGACTGATGGCATCCTCTTAACAGATCGTGCTTAGATGCTCCTGTAACACAAATCCCTCTGACAGCACTGAGGTGATGGTTCAGTTGCTGAAATCTTCTGTGAGGCTGGTCCGTCCTTCTGGCCACGTGTTTTTCCCTTTACCCAGCAAAGCAGAAAGTGGACATTGCTGCTTCTTTTGCCTTTCGCCCCTCCAGCATCCCTGGTTCAAGGCATTTCAGCAGCACAGGGACTGTGCTCCTGTCGCTCCTGACTGTGTGCATCCTTCCACGAGCTGATTCAACTCCCTGAGCTTGCACGAAACTAACCCAAGATGGAAAAGAAAGCAAACAAATGTAGGAGAAGATTTGTAGCTGGGTAAGCAAATGGCATCTGCACAGCAAAGGATGAATCCCTGAGACACGGGAGGGAGAGATGGGGACACAGAGGTGGGGCCAAGAAGGGATGAGCGGCCAGCGGTGTGTGCAGGCTTGCCCTGACACCATGGTTGTACAGTCACGTTACGCTGGAGTACAGCCTCCAAATCCTCTGTTAGACCCACACTCCATCCCTGTCGTGCATCCCACTCCTTGGCAATAAATACCACGGGGCTCAATGTGAGCTCAGCACAGGCTCCGTGCTAAACCTCCCCTCCATCAGCCACACCGCCCGGTCCCTAGCACACTTCTTGGCAGAGTTTTTGTCTGAGCAGATGAGTCCTGCAGATAGTGCCAAGTGGTGGTGTGGGATAACACAGGTCGGGGTATTGGATATGACTACACTCTTGGTTTTTTGGGGAAAAAAAAAAAATTGTTTAGGCTTGTAGAGATGAGGTGTGCTGTGGCACCTGGCTTCAGGGACAGAGGACAGGACCCAGCCCTTGTATTCAACAGGGACTTCCAAGACTCAGAAATGGTCCGGACAAGCTGAGATACAACAAGTTGGTACCTACTTACATGCTTGCTTGCGGGGACAGTGGAATGGTCAATCCCAACCCTATGTCCAAGTGGAGGGCGGTGTTGAGCCAGGCAGGACAAGGCCACGCAGCCACCCTGCCCTAGCCCATCGGAGTGCAGAACAAATGAACCGTCAAAGTCCAAAGGTGTTTGGTGTCTTTGAGTCTTTCCACCATAACGACCTCGAGTGTCAGCTGTCTGTCCGATAAGGGCAGCTCGTCAAAAGGAGATTTGGCCTCTCCACAAAGACCTCCTCCTAGATCGGTGTCTGGGGCGAGGGCTGGCGACAGGAGCTGCTGTCTCAGCACGCAGGGCAGGCTGGTTATCTCATTTTTCACATGGCTGCCCCGTTGCTTGCTGATCAGGGTTCCTCGATGTTATCTCCACCTCAGCCTCCCTTCCCCTCTCTCCAAGCGTTTCAGTGCATTTATCCACTCGGTCTTGCCACACTGCGAGCAAGAAGCAGCTTCAATGGCATCTGTAAAGGCAGGTTGGAAAGTCACTGGGTGTCCTCAGAAAACCTTCTCTTCCCAAACTTTGTCTTCGGATTGAGATGTTTGGTTTGGGTTTTTTTTGGTTTTTTTTTTTCTGTATGTTTTAACACAAAAGTGAGTGATATGCAAAAGCTAGCTCGTGCTTGCCATGGGGTTAAGGGATCCTAGAATCCTAGAATCATTGAATCACAGAATGGTTTGGGTTGGAAGGGACCTTAAAGATCATGGAGTTCCAACCCCCCTGCCATGGGCAGGGACACCTCCCACCAGCCCAGGTTGCTCTTTGTAAGGAGCAGCAGGGGGTACCTACCACCTCTTGGGCACATAGCAGAGGACAAATGATCAACTGATGGAGATTCAGTGGGGCTTTGGGGGGCTCTGGCACTGTTTAGGATTATTAGGAAGTCATGTAGTCATCATCTCATTGCTTTGGTTTCTTCATACACCGTGGGCACTCAAGAGATTGCAGCATCCCGGGAGAGCTGCTCCATCCCATCCAGACTGCTCCCTGCAGGCACATGGAAGCACACCAAAAGTCGAGGCTGATTCTGGCTCATGCATGGGATCACCCAGACCACGGTACTGCTGTTTCCCGCAACACCCGAGAATGATAATTTTATTTAATGACGCAGTGGGGTCAGGCGATCCTGAGGATGCTCAGCCGTAGGACGCCATAGGCTGACCTGCAGGGTAATTAATTCATTGAGCTTGTGAATTAAAATACTCTAGGCAACGCCTGGTCTCCTCCAGGAGCATACAGCCATTAATTTCTTTTGATTTGCAAAGGTACAAACCAAATTCCAAAATTCTGTGAAAGCGCTGGACTGATTTCCATGAACTTCTCACGCTGTTCCCAACTTTTATCGCCCAAACCCCTGCCTCGCCTCCATGTTACCTTGATTCTCTTCTCCACTTCTCCATCCCAACCCACTTCTCCTTTCAGACATTGAGCAATCAGAGCTAAAGTGGCTTTGAGACACCGGCTATGGCGAGTGATTGCAAGGAAATGACCTGTTTCTCCTGGCTGCACTCAAAGAGTAGGATCAATAAAGCAGCATGACGTAGAGTATCTATTTCGTGGTTAGGGATTTCACTCAGCTCAGTAAAAATAGAGCCAAAAAAAAAAAAAAAAGTGGGAGGAAGCGGAGAAGAGGCAGGACTGCTAAGAGACAACAAACATCTCCAGCTTCAAAAGCTAGAGTTGGTGGTCCATCAAGAGCCATCAGCTTACGAAGGTTTTTAACGTCTCGGAGTTGGTATCCCCAAAGTGTTCTCCAAGCTTGTGTTTTCTTCCAGTGCCCTCGAGGGTATGCACACTGAATTGTTTGCTCTAAACCAGCCTCTGCAGTGAGGAGTGGAGAGCAGGAGCTGGGATTTAGCTCTCCCGTTGACTTTCTGTGGGCTTTCAGGTGTTCCTTGCTCTGCATGTGCAGCAAAGGCACGGAGGATTTGTGGGGAGGGAAGGTGGGTTCTGTGCATTCGGAAACAGCATTTATTTTTATTGTTTTTCCCAGAAAAGGATAAAAGACAGGCACTGAGCTGGCAGTATTTTCCCAGTCTAAATAGCCGCGGTTCCCAAAACACACGCCAGTAGGTGGTCAGAGGGTCTGATGCACTTTATCTGATGCAGACGTGGCTTATTTTTGCCTGGGCTAAATTACCAGGGCTGTTTCCGCAGGCTAGCCACTGGATGGATGATTTCCCTTGCTTGGCTTTAGATGTCTGCAATGGGTGCTCGTGCATCTCAGAGTTGCCCCATATTTTCCAGGGACCCGCTCAGCTGCAGAGCATCCCACCGCAGACCATCCATGTCTGCATCCCACCAGGTGGGACCTCAAGGTCTTGTTTCCTCAGTTGACAAAGACACAAAATCTGGTACCAAACGTGTACATAGAAGTGAGCGTGCGGGTATAACCGTACAGCTCTGACTCATGCCATAGCTTTGTTTAACAGTCTCAGAGCATCCCATCATATGATCCCACTGTAGAGCACCAGCTTCATCTCCAGTTCATTTCCCACCACCACTGGTGTTTCTCCGTCAGCTTTTCATCGCTACAATGAAGCATGTTTGTTGTTGTTTCTTTTATTTCATTCCTGGGATCAGATTTTTCTCTGTGATTTGCCTTAACCTCATAATAGAAACCACAAAGCTCAAGGGGCCAGAGCCTTTTGCTGGCGTAAATCAGCGGTGTTCCCGTGGAGCGCAGAAGGGCCAAGAGAATCTCATCTGATGTCAATCAGCATCCCTGCAGGGAAATAAGGAGAGAGCCAGAGGGTAAATTGGAGAAACCCAACTGGCAACATACTGGTCCTGATCTCCTGGCCCTGGGTTGCATCTGGATGGGAAGGGAGAGGATTCTGCAAATGGAGAGATCTGGGTCGGATGACAAGCCCCCGGTTTCCAGATGCTTCTCCAAACCATGCTCGGCCATGCTTCAGTAGCTCCTTTTGTGGCTGGCTGCCTTGTGCAATGAATATCTTCTTGAAAGCATTTAAACATGAGCAATCTGGGGGGGCTGGGATCTGAAAGGGGGGGAGTGTCGCTCTTTTTTCTGGCCCTGGTGGCGGAGGGGAAGGATGCTAAGCATCCTGGCAGGCTGGATTTGTCAAACCACAGGACAGGGCTGAATTCAGCTGTGGAGTTGGGTCCCTTCTTAAAGGATGCCAGATCTTGATGTCTGAATCTCGGAGATTTGAGCAAATTTAGCATCAGTGCTTAAAGCAGACTGTGTGATAGATGATTGCTTTTTCTTCTCTCCTACCCAAATTTTCATACTCATTTTGCCCTTGCATCCCTTGGTGTCATTGACTATGTTAGTGTGATTGACAATTGAAGTTTAAGTGCTTTTTGCACATATTTTTTAGGACTGGAAGTGGGAAACCAAGCCATTCAAAGTTACAGCTACTCTATATTCCTAATTTACTCTGTCATCAGCAATAGATGACTCAGGATTATGGAGGAGCAGGGAGAGGGGAGAGTATTTTAGCTGGTGAAAATGGAACAGTCAGTCCTTGTTTTGCACACAGGTAAGGATCCAACCCTGGTTCTGTGCCAACAAGTGTGAAGAAAAAGAGGATTTCTGTAGGGGTCAATGCGGGCATGTGCTTGGCTGACCTGACTCAGCGCTTCCGAGGGCGATGAGGGCTCTGAGTTACCCAGATAAGCAGAACGGTGGCCAAGCCAAAGGGGGAACCGACTGCCACCCCATGAACAGAGCAGGGTGGAGGAGGAGGGGGAGTGGGAGCAGGCAGCCCAGGTGGATTTGGATTTCCCTGTGTCCCTGCATTTGCCAGTTTTCCTGTTTCTGCTGACATGGGGGTGAACAACCCATCCCTCCTGGAATTGCCAAAACTGCTGCAAGTAGCCGTCAGCACTGTCACTGGGAGCACGTGTGGGTGAGGGTCCAAGGGTGTGCATGAGACCCAGCAGAGATGAGCTTGCAACTCCCTTCCCAGCCTGGAGCCTAACTCCCTTCTGCTCTGCTGACAGTGCCAGCCTTCATTATCAGTGCTGTTCATCCTCCAGAAGAACTGCAGCAATAGCTTTTGCTTCTCTTCAGGATTTCCTTCTTCATCACTTTCCCCTTTGCCTCTTGGTAGCACCATTGTTCCTTACCCTACTGCTGGCCCTCAGCCTCCAGCTTTCAAAACAGGCATCTAAAAAGAAATGGAAGGGAAAAATATTCCATTGGGAAGTACTTTCTTAGGGTTCAGAGTTAACAACCTGTAGAAAGTGTACCAGGCAAAGATCTGTAGTTCATGCCTCCATAAGCACCAGGTTGGGAAGCCCATGTTTCCCAGAAAGCCTGCGGTGCAATGCAAAGCAGAATGAATTGGGAAGAGAAGGCTGTTTGACCCATAAAATCCCAGCATTTTGTGTCTTCTCTCCCAGCCTCGTTGCTACAAGGTTGGGGAAAAGGAGTGTAACAGAACAGGTCCCACACCTCCTACAAATCACCCAAACATGGTGCTCGTGAAGGTAAAGCTGATAGCTCTGGCTTGTTGGGATATGAAGAGGATATGCCTAGTGAAGACAGGTCATGAGATGGCAGCAGATAAGATCATTTTGGTCCAAGGTGTTAGCTTAAAGCCTATTTGAACCCTGGAACAGAGCAGCGGTATTTAAGTGGGGGGGACATGTCCCATCCTAAGGGCTGGAAGTGGTTTGATGGGGCAAGAGGCTCTTTTTGAACTGGCCAAGGGAGAGGAAGCACTGAGGACCAGGGCTGGTCCTCCAGTCTAGGGAGAAGAATGGACAAGACAGGACAGACCAGGCTTTGGCACTGCTTAAAAAAATCACAGAGTGGTTTGGGTTGGAAGGGACCTTAAAGCCCACCCAGTTCCAACCCCCTGCCATGGGCAGGGACACCTCCCACTAGCCCAGGTTGCTCAAAGCCTCATCCAGCCTGGCTTGTGGTCCCATGGGAGGGATCCCACACTGCAGCAGGTCCCACTCCATGGGTCCCTGGCTGGTTCCCTGCTACAGTCACATCTGAGGCATCAACAACCCAAAAACGGAGCTCTGTTGGGACTCCCACCACCACCCACCACCCAGTACCCCTGGAGTGTGGCGATGCTTCTATCCCCACGGGAAGATGCCCCATTGCAACGCGCTCCAGGGTTGATTTGGCCTCTTGCAATGGGTCGCAGCTTGGGCTTTTTTGCTCCAGGGACCTTCCTCCTCCCTTCCCTTTGTCTCCACAGCTTTTCTCCCATGGCCATGGCTGCCCTCAGCTCCAGGTGAGCAGCATGTCAAACCCTCCAGTGTCTCCCCTCCATGCCCAACAAAAAAAAAGGAGGACAGGAGGGGGATACTGGAGCTGACTGGTTGGAGCTGGGAGGACGTCAGGCTCCGGAGCTGCCCGTACCGCACTGAAGGCTTAATGTGCCGTAATGACAGAGCTGGCCTTGTTGTAACGGCACCCCGACCATGCACAGCTCCCAGCCGCCGCTGGCAGCTCCCGAGCTCCCTGCCCGCATTTGCTGCCGGGTGGTTTTTCTGGAATGGATCCCCCTCCTCCTTTCCTCCTGGAGCAAGGGGAGAGGGGTCTGCAGGGAGGAGGGGAGGGAGCGGGGTGGTGTCCCATCTCGGGCGCCGATGGTGCTGAGCCTATCGGGTTGGGAATCAGGACATTAATCAGTGTTGTGGGGCTTGGGACGGGGTCAGATACCTGTGGTTTGAGGCGTGCTGGCAGGGCTCGGCATCGCCGGAGTCAGGCTCATGAAAGAGGGGAGCTGCGGCGTACCAGGAGGCATGGTGGAGGGATGGGGGACGGGAGTGGGGGGCGGCTGGTGGTGGCAGGAAAGGAAAGGAGAAGGGAAGAGGGGGAAAAACAGAAAGAGAGAGAGAGAAAGGGAGAAAGAAAGATAGAAAGAAAGGAAGAAAGGGAGAAAGAAAGGAAGAAAAGAAAAAGGAAGGAAGGAAGGAAGGAAGGAAGGAAGGAAGGAAGGAAGGAAAAGAGAAGAAAGAAAGAAAGAAAGAAAGAAAGAGAAAGAAATAAAGAGAGAAAACGAGAGAAAGAAAGAGAGAAAGAAGAAAGAACAGAAAGAAAAGAAAGGAAACTAAGAAGGGAAGAAAGGAAAAAGAGGAAGGGGGAGAGAGAGAGAAATAAAGAAAAAGAAAGAGAGAAAGAGAAAGAAAGAAAGAAATAAAAAGAATGAAAGAATAAGGAAAGAAGGAAAGAAGGAAAGAAAGAAGGAAAGAAAGAAGGAAAGAACCCTCTGCATGGGTTTCTGGCTGCTCTGCCTGCAGGAGTACAGGAGCAGAGCGCTGCCTGCTTTATAACCTGCCTGCTGAGCCTCTGCCTCGCCGCCTGCATCCTCCGGGCAGGGAGTTTGCTGCACGTCCCTTCCCACAAGCGCTGGCAAGAAAGTGAGGGAATGAGAGCATGCAAATTAATTACACAGACCCGGCAGAAGTGCAGAGCAGAGTGGGAAGGCAAGGTCCTAAAGGCTGAGCCAGCAGCTTGGGAGAGAAATCAGTGGGATTGCTGTTCCTGGGAAGGGGGGACCAGAGGAGACAGGACCCCTTCACTGTGTTTGAGGCTGCTTTGCTTTCCAGGGCAGCACGAAACAGGCTCTCAGCTGCATCTGGCTTGTCAATGATATTAAGTGTTACAAAGTCTAAGAAACGCTGTCAGGAGTCCAGGTCTGGGTCTATCCAAGCAGTTTGCAGAACTTTCCATGCTGGTTTCCCCACCCCCCCTCCCCGACAAGACACCATAGGTGAGCTCACAGGGTGGGAGAAGATCAGGGGACCTGCTGTGGCAAGGGGGGTCCCAGCCAGGGTACAGCCACCTCTGGGGTTGAGCATGCTCTGAGGCATCCCTGGGGAAGCCTTGGCTATGCAAAGTGGTGTTTTCCCTTCTATCTCTGCTGCCTGGAGGCAGGAGTCCCCATAGCAAGCCTGGGGTTGACCATGACAATATCAGGCTTGCTTGGAAGTCAGATGAGATGGATCTCACCTGCTTTTGGAGGCCACAACCTCTCCATCTCCAAGGATAATACAGTTTTCATAGAATCATAGAATCGCAGAATGGTTTGGGTGGGAAGGAACCTTAAAGCCCATCCAGTTCCACCCCCTGCCATGGGCAGGGACACCTCCCACCAGCCCAGGTTGCCCAAAGCCTCATCCAGCCTGGCCTTGAACCCCTCCAGGGATGGGGCATTCATCCATAGGCAGCAGAGACCCAGCAAGGATTGATATGGGACAGCAGGCACCTAAAGGGGAGCAGAGAAGACACACCATGACGTTGCTGATTTCTCCCCCAGTCTCAGGAGAGCCTGGGTGGTGAGCTCATGATGCTGTGGATATCTGCAGCTGAATCACTGGGTCAGACAGAGGCAGAGCAGCCCCCAGGAGACTCAGTGTCTGTCTGCCAGGTACCATCAGTGGCGACTGACACAAGCTGCTTCTGCCCAGGGTCTGGGTAGTCATCAGCCACCTCCAAACAGGAGGTGCCAGGTCACCCCAGAAGGCAAAGACCACATCTGTTGCCTTAGAATTGCATATTTCTCATCTTTTTTTCCCCTATTCTTTACCTGTTTTTGTTTCTTATTGTTGCATCTTTTAACCCCAGTGGGATTTAGGCCATCCTCTCCGTTTTTAAGACAATAATATTGTGTTTGTGGAATCATGGTTTAGTGGCATCAGCAGGATGTTCTCAGAGGATTCCCAGTTTCCACGAGCACTGTCTGCTCTGAATTTACTTTCTCTGTTGATGCCAAAAAATGACCTTGTAAGTTTTTTCCCCTTTGCCATGTAGAAAAAAACCATCTTCAGCCTCTGCAGTGCGATGGACATCTCTTTTCCTCCTAACAAAAGAGGGTTGAAGGTAGCACCGAGTTCTGCAGTGAAGGAGACCTTGTCGTAGCAACTCATATGAATTATTACAGGTGGAAAATATTCCCAAAACTATGACAGTTGCTTAAAATATCATGAGCTTTTCAAAAAGGGGGAAGTTTTTATTTCTCTTCCTTTTCCTTCCCTTCTTCTGGCACTCTAGAGTTAATCATCCCCATCTTCTTTCTGCTGCCATGGCAGGTAAACGCTCACTTTTATTTTCAGTGTGAGCTGTGTCCCCTCCCCAACATATAACTCCAGAAGCTGAGGCTCAGAGAAAACAAGACTTAAAAAAACACCAGATAAAAGGAATGAGAACTTGCAGTCCTGATGCATGGCTGGCTACCCGTGTCCTTAAAGAGTAGGGGGAAATGAGTAAGAAAATAATATTTTCTTCTTCCTGCATGTCCTTCAGCAAGTCATCCTTTGCAAGGAGTTGACAAAGTAGATGTTTAAAGAGTTTGGGGGAGTTACTGAAACTGTAAAAGGTCTTTTGTTGTTTTTTTCACGTTCATCATCCAACCAGTCACAGTGTGGCAGAGGAAAGTGTCAGGGCAAATTAAAAGAAACAACAACCTCCTGTGTTTTCACTCCTCTGGGGATGGCTGCTGTTTGTGCTGTTGGGGTATGAATAAGTGTTCTTCTGCAAAAGCCTCAAAAGAAACTTGGTTTCACTTGTTCAGTGTTTAGGGGATGATTTGGTCTTTTGTCGCATTTGTGATGTTCAGATGTAGGAGATCTTGACCTTGACGTTTTCATGTTTAGGTTTGAGAAGTGCACCTTTGGAAAGAGCAAAACCCTGAATTTTGTGCATGAATTAAAAATTAAAAAAAAAAATAAAAAGAGTGACTAAAAGAGGACAGTCACAGTAAGAACCCCAGAGCTAAAAGTGGTCTCTGGGGAATGCAGAGACTGTCCTGGAGTGAATGAGTGCAGGTATTGCAAGGAGGTGTGTGAGCATCGGGGGGATGCTGAAGAAGCTGCTTTCTCCTCCAAGAATTCCTGTTTCCTCTTGGCTGCGTGGGAGCTGGAAGCTTTTAGAGGCAGGGACTGCCCTGTGCTCTGGTCCAGGTTCATTACCCCTTCCCTGGGCATCCTGAGCAGGAGACTCCTCTTGTCTGCTCTGAGATGTCTACGTGTCTACCTGGGCTTGGTGGTCTGAGCTTGTCCGTGGAGATCCAGCCAGCAATGAGCCTGGGGAGAGATTCAGTTCACTCTACATAGTCAGTGAAGTCCGTGTAGTCATCTGGAGGCACCCAGGGCGTCCAAGACACCAACCAAGGGCAGGTAGACATGGCATGGGACCAGCAGGAAGCCATGGAGCAGGAGCTAGAGGCCAAGTGAGCTGCTGCAGGGCATCGACTTGCACTCAACAGCTTGTTTCTTGCCACTGAACAGCCTCTGGCAAAGCAAGGTTTGGGATTTTCCTCTCTGTGGTCAGTGGAGCAAGACAGAGACCTGGAAAAGGTGCATCACCCCTCACAAGCAGAGTCTGTCTTTCTCTGTTGACTAAGCTGGAGGCACTCGCCCTTGGGCAGCTCAGGTACATGTGGTGGATTTTGGCCTAAATGATTACACTGTAGTAATTTCTGCCTAGTTCCAATTCCTGGTCAAAACCTGCAGCTGCTGTAGTAATGCAAACAGTTGTTAAGAGTAAAAATCCCTCCAAGACTGCAGCAAGGCTGATAATTTTAATCCTTTTTTTTTTTTTCTGTCCTGAATATTGGGCTTTAAACCTGATGGTGTGTTTTAAATAAAAATTTTAAATTTAGTTGGAAAAAAAAAACCCCAGAAAACAGACATTTATTGGGTTGCAAATAAACCTACTAATCTCAAGGACCAGAAGGGAAACATCCACTTGAGTAGGGACTTCTGAGGAAACCATGTCAAGTCCCTGTCCCTGCCATCTCTTTGCATTTACATGTGATGCTGAAGAGTGGCTGGTACAGTTATACCACAGACTCTCATCATCTTCAGGAACAGTCAGACATCTCCTCTCATCCCATGTGAGGTGGTTTGCATCACCTCCTGGTTGTTCCTGCTTTTCTTTGTGGTCTGTAGAAAGAGCCTTGAGATGAGATGAGATGCTTAACCTTCATAGGGCTGAGGATGGAGATGGCTCTGCACCAAAACAACCTGTCTGCTATTTCTGGCTCTGCCCATCACCCTTGGGATGATTTTGAGAAGCCCTTTCCTTTTTTTTTTTTTTTTTTTTTTGTGTGTGTTCTTCTATCCTTTGGCCATCTTGCTTCTTTAGGTTTGGCTTTCGAAGCATCTAGGCACTAACTGCTCCCCCTCCAAAATCTATTGTGTGAACCTAGCGTCTCGTTTCCCATGGTTCTTCTTTATTTTCACTTGCAAACGATCCTCAGCATGGAGGGGAGCAAATACACAGAGATGTGCATCTCACGGATGCTCTCGCTATGCCAGCTCCTCTTCAAAGGTGTTCCAACCAGCAGAGCGATAGTGGATGATCTGAGGGGAAAATGAGGATGGGGGCTGGTGTTCCCCAGTGTCTGCTTACCTCTCTAGAGGATGGAATCTGGCCAGAGGAACTTTCTGCTTTCTCATTGCTGCAAATCAACCCAGGATGGGGGGGGGAGGGGTGTAAAAGAATCAGAGTTAATGGATTTGAGCGATCATTACAACGGGAACTGTGTGCGATGGCTTTGTGGTTTCAGCAGCCGCGCTGAAATAACCATCTCCCCTCTTCCCCTGCAGCTGAGTGCTCGTGGCTGTTGTTTCAGACTCCTGGCCAGCTGAGCAGGATAGGCTGAGTTTGTGCAGGGTATCAGTTTGTTTTCTCCAAAACTATCTCTTGTCTCTTCTTATTTCTCATGAAAAAGTCTACGAAACTTTTGAATGTCTGGTAAGAGTAGCCTGTGGTAGACTTTGGGTAAAAAAACTTCCAACTGGACTAGTTTAGTCTAGTCTAGTCTAAAATATCCCTCCTTCGTGCTGGTTTTTTTTTTTTTTTTTTTCTATGCCAATGCACATGTTGTCTGTGGAACCCTTTTCCGTAAAAGTGCTTTATGACCAGAGGTGGAGAAGGATTCAAGCATGGGCATAAAAATGGAGAGAGGTACCATTAACGTACAACTTCAACAACATTTTTGGGAAGTGATCTGTACTGCGGCGCTTCAGGACATAAGCTGGTCTGCTCTAAATAAAGGGCAAGAAGAAGTTTCTTCCAATGGAAGACTATTTAATAGCTGTGTATCACAAAAATTTTTTCGCCTTTATCTCAAGCAGGTGGTGCCAGCCAGAATCAAAGGCAGGATGTTAGAATTCAAGATCAAGGGTATCACAACCAAGCATGGTTTTACGGCTCCTTCAGGCAGAGGTCAGAGACCTGCCAACTCCCAGGCAACAAAGCAGAGCATTTAATGGGATGTAGTCATGCGGGTTCAAAGACTCCAGCAAATTCCAGAACTCTTTAAAGAAGAAAAATGTTTTGCCCACAGCAGAAAGTCAAGAGACTAGTCCACTCCATTAACACACCAAACTTGTGAATTAGTGTTGGGATCTTTGCTTTGAATAACCCTCGGACTGCTCTTCCGTAAGAAACTCTGCTTGGGTTTGAGGTTGAGACCTTGATCTTCCTTCTCCAGGCTCCAGGATGTGGGAGAAATCTTTAGCTTTGGCTGCAAACATTAATAATAAGAACATTCTTTGGTTTTGACATAAAACTCCTCATGGCAAGTGCAAAAATCATCTGTGCAGACACTTGGCTGTGTCCTGAGATGGCCCAAGACTGGCAGAGAACTCATGATTTGTGAGGCTGAGGAGAGAAGACGTCTAGTCTAGAGAAGATCAAGGGGACACATGATTGCAGCCTTCCAACACATGAAAGGCTTCTGCACACAGGAAGGAAGAGGAAAAGTTCCTCATGTCCCTCAGGGGTGGGAGGTAATGACCTTAGATAACAGCAAAGGAAATCGTATTAAATGTCAGGAGAAGCTTTCTAAAAGAGGATCGTGGGGCAGGGGAGCAGATTGCCTCGTGAGGGGATGGAGACTGTCTGTCTGACTGTCACTGAGAGGTTCTAATACAGCTCCAGCACCTCACCAAAGCAATTACAGCAGCGCTTATTCTGCATTTGATGAAGAAAATGGACACAGTCTTTCCCACCAGACCTGTTTTCCCAACAGTTCAGCAGTGACATGATTTTCCCAAAGACCACCCAGCCCACCACCTCCACCTTCCTCTCCTTACCCAAGACCTGTTTGCTCTTACCTCCCTTTTCTAAGGTAACTTCCCAGCAGTGGATAGATTAAACAAACCCAACAGGATCTTTGAAAACCCCAAGACAATCCCCTTTTGCATGCTCTTGACTTTCAGGGAAGGACAGGAGGAAGCAAAGAGCATATCCTAAATGAATCATTATATTTTTAATGTGCTCCTGGAAGTTTTTCCGCAGATGACGGTGATGACTGGAGGATGAGATGAGCTAACTTGTTATTTTAGTGGCCCCAGCCCAGAAGGACACTCTAGGACAGGGAAGCCCATCATCAGCCTGGGTAGAGCTATCTAATGGAGTAACACATTGTTGTGGGACTCCTTCTAAGTCTTTCTGTCTGAAAGCAGATATCTGAGCTGTCAACAAAACCTTCCTTTCTCAAGCAGAACAAAAGCAATTTGCCTCCAGCCAAGCTGGGTTTCCTTTATTATGTAACTGTCAGTGGGCTCCAAGTTTAACTGTGAAATTACATCCTCCACTGCTGGCTTGGGTTCAGTGGGTTTCTTATTCACAGCCCGAAGATGCCAGACACTTCCACAGCATGCCAATATCTTAAAGACATCCTTTGATGACCTGAGCACATATATGTGCAATCCATGGGGCAGATTCCCAAGTATGCCCAGACCCAAGACAGTTGTTCATGGGAATGACCCAGCCGACAGCTGCTTTGCATCACCGGAGCCCTGCAAAAAGACTAATGCAGGCCAGCCGAATCGCTCCTTGTCATCTTCACTGTGTTGACTGTATTGGTGCTGTTTTACAGCGTGTTTATGTATGCTTCATGTTCTGACTTTCTGGGTAGGCACACAGTGTCACTGCAGAGGATGGGAGTCGCGTGGATGAACACAGTGGGGACCAGGATCGGGCTCTGTTTGCTTTCAGGGCAGGTGATCCACGAGGAAATCTGTGTCCTCTGCATCTGGATCTGATTTCCAGGTCCTTTTGATCCATGTTCTCCAAACACGGATCTGAAGACTCGAGCCCTCTGAAAATGCTGCAAGTTCAGAGCCCCAAAATATTGGATATTTTCTAAAAACTCTGGGCCATTATCGCCGGTATATGAATAGACATGCCTGGGCCACTGGACTTGAACTGGTGCCAGTTCTGCTCCCTCAGTCACCAGGAAATATCACCAGTCATGCATCCGGGTAGTCCTGCACACCATCTGTCTCATTATCTACTAAATAAGTGTATAGGCAGTGCAACCTATGCACTTTTTTCACTCTAATTAATGCACTGATCCCTCTTTTCCTCCTTTTTAAGGGTTATTATTTCTCCTTCCTCCTGTTCTACCCAGGAAATGTTGGGATGCTGCCGTTCATAGAGCTCCCAGGAGGTAGAGCAGATCAATTTTTAATTCGATTTCCTCTCCTTCTACCGCGGGTTTCTCTAATAGTGTAAAGCACCTAAAAGGGGTGGAAGACTGGGAAGAGACAAACTCATTCACTCATACCCAGAAGGGTGGGAAATAAAGGCAGGGCTGATGCTGTATATTTCTGTCTGCCTTTCAGGGAAAAGAACGTGTTATTCTCTTGTACAAGTAAGGTTGGTAAATGAAATTGGCCTTGCAGCAGTGATATTTTGGTGCTACGCTCTTTAAAGTTCGGACCCACACCAGCTCTGCACGTGGCCTCTGGCAGCTCTAAGAAGAAGTGGTTCAAATGCTGTCCCAGTGTGTCTGCAGCCTTCAAAAACTGGTGGTCACCCAACTACCCTTGGGTTTTCTTACTTACGAAGAGTTTACGGAATGGTTTACCATCACGCAAAGCACGTCTGCTACAAGAGGTGTTGCGTGCTTGTGCACAGCACGTGCCCCACCAGCCCTAACGGTGTAACTGGTGTTCAGGAAGGATGGGGAAATGATTGTGCTCAGCAAACACAGAATGTTTTGGTCTCAAGCTCTTGCAGAGTTCCAGCACTCTCAGGACTCGACATGTCCTGTGATGGGCTCGGTAGGAAAGGCTTGCTTTGACGGGGTTTCTGCTCCGAGCTGTGTCTTCTCCTCCTCATCCTAGAGCTGTCTCCAAAGCCAAGGGCAGTGACCTTCCTGTGACATTGAGAAAGTGGAGTAAAGGCTAAGAGAGGGCTCTTAGTCTTATGGTTGTGAGCCAAAGGAAATAAACACAACTGCTCTTAGTGGGAGATCGGATCTGGCTCCCAGTGGGTCAGAGGTAGAAGAAGGAGTTTGGTCGGTGGCGATGGGACTCCAACTCGGGAGATGCCATTCATTCAAGTTCCCTCCCTCTCATGTATGAAGGGAGCTGCTGGAGCGGGGCCAGAGGAGCCACGGAGATGGTCCGAGGCCGGAGCAGCTCCCGTGCGAGGACAGGCTGAGAGAGTTGGGGGTGTGCAGCCTGGAGAAGAGAAGGCTCCGGGAGCACCTCCCAGTGCTGAAAGGGGGCTACAGGAGCGATGGGGGGGCTCTGGATCAAGGGGTGGAGGGATAGGAAGCCAGTCCTGTGAAATATTTCTGGGAGAGGCAATGATCT
>NW_010129502.1:0-2747 GCF_000699245.1 Pterocles gutturalis | reverse complement strand
GAGGCTTTGGGCAACCTGGGCTAGTGGGAGGTGTCCCTGCCCATGGCAGGGGGTGGCACTGGGTGGGCTTTAAGTTCCCCAGATCAGTCCAGGTCTGATTTCTCTCAGCTGGCTGAAAGCAGCCTGCAGAGATTATCTGAGATGAAACATCTAACTGTCAGATACTTTCAGTTTCTGAAGTAGGACGGAGTAACCCCTACGCAGGTCCTCACTGTGTTCACACAGCACGACAGCACCTAATCCTTCCTGGGGGGCCCTCCAAAACACACAGAAAACACAATAATTACCCACCCTGCGCCGTGCAATACTCCAGATACATTTGCTCCAGGTCTCTGGAGAGGAAAAACTCATACTCGAGAGAGCAGGGTGTAGAAAGTCTAATCTGCACAGCTTTTCTATACAGAGCAGCTTTCTACAGCTCACCAAAGGTTCCTGAGTCTGCTCTCTGTAGGTGGCCAAGAGCAGATGGCTTTGGAAACGTATAACAGGTCAAGCATAATGCACTGCTTCCTTTCAACACCCAAACCATACAGAGTTCAGGGACTTCCCAAGCAAGACTATTTTCCCATGGACATACCAGACCTGAGTGTCTTTTTTTTTTTGTTTTGTTCATTTGTTTTTTAATCTGTTCAGCATTCCCTTAAATTTTTAGCATCCACAGTGTTTTGCATCAAGAAGTTTTCCAGCTTTACCAGAACTCATGCAGGGCTTTGCTGATCATCAAGTCAGGCTGGTGGGATAAGGTGGAGAAAGCTGGTTTCTATACCTGGCTTCACCATGGATCTACTGGGGGGTCCTGGGGACATGCTTCTTTTCCCGAGGTAGCCAGGACATCTCAGTGTTCAAAGTCACACATGGGCTCTGGAAATATCCTGGTTGCCAACAGTCTAGATGGTCCTTCAAAGCCATATAATTTCTTACCATGCTCCCTGCTGTGCCCAGATCCATCACTGAGCTCCATTTGACTTTCTGAACCAAACAGCCCAAATTCGTTTCACTTGGAGTAAAGAATGTGTCTGAGCTGAGTCAGCAATCTGGGTACAGCTGGATGCCTTGGAGCAGAGAGAAGGCATGAACTATCCTTTGGCTCCTCTGAGGTCTGAGCCATGGGTAGACATCACTATCCTGCCCCACAGCAATGGCTGGAAGCTGGGCACGCAGAATTTCTCACAGCAGGTAGTGATGTGTGGGACTCCTCACTGTAGGATGCTCTGAAGGAGGTTTAGTTGTCCTGTGGAGGACACCAGCTATGTTCTTGATCCAGATTTCCCCATGGGGTGGGCTGAACTGAGCTGGAAAGACATGCTATTTCCTTGGGGTTGTAGAGGTAACCCTGCCACCCCATCCCGGTTTCAATTTCTCTGACTTCTGAGGTTAAACAGTAGGGTGTCCACACCAGACACACTGCCTCCAAGAGACCCAGCCAGCCCATGGACCATGGACCTCATCTATGTGCTTCGCCATACGAGTCCCCCCAATGTCAGAGGGTCATGGGGCCATGGGACCTGGGTTTGGGGAGGGGAAGGGAAGGAAGGGAAAGGGAGGAGGAAGAGGGGCTGGCCCAGGGGTCCTCTGCTATCGCCAAACCATCTGTCACAATAGCGGCACTGTTGCCTCGTGGGCTTGGCTGGGCGGTGGGATTTCGCAGGGCTGTAAATCACTTTCCTGGCGGCCGCCTTCTCCTGCCCGTGCTGAAAAGGCTTAGGTTTCCCTCGAGCAAAAGCGATGGCAAGCTCGAGGAAGGAGGCAGAGGCCAGGTGCTGGAAATATTCAGTTGGGGGCATCCCCAATCGCATACCTCTGAAATCTGACCCTGGCAGGGAAGTCGATGAGGTTCAACTGACTTCAGGACCTCGCTGCGCTGGTGCCAAAACAAACAGCTGCATTGAGGATTCCTGAGCCATTAACAGTGGCCATCCACAGTGGGAATGCTTTCTCCCGCCTCGCCAGGAAGGAGGGAGGGAGGCACCACTCGCTCGCTTGTGCAGTTCCCAGATGCTGGCAGGCAGCCCCTTGCTTGCTTGGCACGTGCGTGCACGGTGGCACTTGGACCAGGAATATGTTTCAGGCACGGGGAGGGGAATGCAAACACCCTGAGTGATGCATGGATGCAGGCAGGCTAACACGTGCAGACACTGAGGCACAGACTAACCGGGTCTCGCACAGAGCTCTGCAAAGTCCCCAGTGTGTGAAAAGCAGGTACGTGATGGAGGTTTTCCACCTGGTGGGAAGAGCTGTACTATAGGCTGCAATGGGGGTGGGGGGTGTCTTCTGCAGGGGTCTCCAGCGGTGCCTAAGTCCCTGTGTCCCAATCCATGAGTCTATGAGTTGCACCCAGTCCATCCCAGGGATCCTCCAAGTTAGCTACACTAAGTACTGGGTGGACTGGTTTCAGCTGGGACAGAGTTAAATTTATTCACAGTAGCTCGTGTGAGGCTGTGTTTGGATTTGTGCTGAGAAATTGTAGTGATGGGCAGAGCTGCTGCCAGGACACTCAAGGACTTTCCAGCTTCTCTGCTGTGCCCGTGTCTGCAGGGGCAGGAGGAGCTGGGAGGGAGCACAGACCCAGTGACCAGCCCAGGATTCGACCTTGGGTTTAGGATTGAGACCAAACTGGCCAATGGTCTGTTCCATCCCATGCCCAGCACGGACAGGGGATAGGTGAGGCTCTGTCCAGAAGTTCTCTCTCTTTTTCTGGGTTGTCTCCTTTTGGTTCGTCCCTCTCTCAGGGTTGTCTCGGTCTCTCG
>NW_010129501.1:322-693 GCF_000699245.1 Pterocles gutturalis | reverse complement strand
GTCCCCCCCGATGTCCCCAAATGTCCCCGATGTCCTCCCCAAAATGTCCCTGTGTCCCCAACATCCCCCCATGTCCCCAAATGTCCCCCTCAGTGTCCCCAAATGTCCCCAATTTCCCTTTTGTCCCCAATGTACCCAGTGTACTCCACAAAGTGTCCCAAATGTCCTCCAATGTCCCCCCATGTCCCCAATTGTCCCCAAGTCCCCCACAGTGTCCCCAAATGTCCCCAGTGTCCCCCCATGTCTCCAAATCTTCTCAATGTCCCAAAATGTCCCATGTCCCCGCAGTGTCCCCGAATGTCCCCAAGTGTCCCCATGTCCCCCCTGTGTCCCCAATGTCCCCCCAAATGTCCCTAATGTCCCCCCCAAGT
>NW_010129501.1:0-206 GCF_000699245.1 Pterocles gutturalis | reverse complement strand
TGTCCGCTCCATGTCCCCAGTGTCCCCCCCAAATGTACCCAAAGTCCCCATGTCCCCCCGGTGTCCCCAATGTCCCCAAATGTCTCCAATGTCCCCTCCCTGTGTCCCACATGTCCCCCCTGTGTCCCCAAATGTCTTCGATGTCCCCTCCCTGTGTCCCTAATGTCCACAACATGTCCCCAAATGTCTCAGATGTCCCGTGTCTG
>NW_010129500.1:0-502 GCF_000699245.1 Pterocles gutturalis | reverse complement strand
ACAGGGTACTTGAAGGTAAAGGGGCCGAAAAGAGTTGGTTGGTATTCAAGGAGTGCTTCTTCCAAGCTCAAGATCGGATCATCCCGACGGGTAGGAAGTCGAGGAAGGGAGCCAGGAGACCTGCATGGTTAAACAGGGATCTGCTGGGCAAACTCAAGTGCAAAAGGAGAGTCTACAGATCATGGTTTTCAACTTGGGAGGAATATGAGAATGTTGTCAGAGAGTGTAGGGAGGCAACTAGGAAAGCTCAGGCCTCCTTAGAATTAAATCTTGCTAGAGGGGTCAAGGACAATAGAAAGGGCTTCTTCAAATACTTTGCAGATAAAACTAACACTAGACGCAATGTAGGCGCACTGATGAATGAGGTGGGTGCTCTGGTGGCAGAAGACACAGAGAAGGCAGAATTACTGGATGCCTTCTTTATCTCTGCCTGTACTGCCAGAGGCTGTCCTGAGGAACCGGTACCCCTGAAGGCCCGGAGGAATTCAGGATAAAGGAGGAG
>NW_010129499.1:12770-55599 GCF_000699245.1 Pterocles gutturalis | reverse complement strand
CAATCTCTAACATTCTGTGATTTTGTGATAATTATTCAGTGGATTAAATAACAAGAGTGGGCACTATCTTAGGAGGCTGATAGGCTTTCTATTAATTTTAACAGGCTTTTAAACAAAGTGAAAGGCCCCAATTTGTGTGCAATGCTGTCTACTCAAAGAGAATGTAACTTCAATGAAGCTGTAGGCACAGATCCTTAGAAACCTGACAGGTTAGAGAGAGATGGAATGACTCACAGCACTTCCTACATTTCTACCTGTGTGGAAAGTATTTTATTTAACTGTCTATTTGGCTTGCTGGTTTTAACAATTTTTTTTTCCTCAGCACTTTGAGGCTAAAGCTTACCCATATTCCTTTAAGGTTTTAGTCTAACCTCAAAATGACAGAAACTAGGAGAAATATGTTTGGAAGGCAGAAGTGGGTTAACACTGATATGCCTTTTAAAAATAAGTTCCTTTGTGAAATGTTCATTTATAAAACAAATTGGAAGTGTTTTAATAAGCATTGGACTAATGGAAAGTAGTTGCCATGGGCCAATTAGTTGCATTTTAAAACTCATATAGAGTGGTACCACCTTTATAAGACGAAAGAGGTGCTGCTGCAGACATGCCAATATCTTTTAAATATTTTAAAAGCTTGTCTTATTTTTCTCCTCCTAGCAAGGAAATGTTTTCCTTTGCTTGTGTTTATCTTCCAGTTTGGCATTAATATTATATGGAGCAAACTGTTGCCTATAAACAATAATAACACCAGTTACAAATTACCATGTCATATCTTCCTAAGCAGCTTAATATAGTGTTTTCAAGCATTGCACCACCTTGAGGGCTTCTCTGACATTTTGTGTTTCAGAGCAATAGCTTATAGTTACTATGCATATATATATAGAGAGCAATAAATTATGGTTTTTGAGTGCTTTCTTTACTGGGAGGAAAAATCCAGGTCAAGTGTTTAAAGCACCAACTTCTATGACTGTGCCATGCCTGACGTGTTGCATGGCATAATCCACCTCTCTGTCCCTTTCTACTTGTTTTTGATTTAAAATCTACTCATATCAGAATCTCCTCAGAGC
The DNA here is from genome assembly GCF_000699245.1 of Pterocles gutturalis. Lineage (NCBI taxonomy): Eukaryota > Metazoa > Chordata > Aves > Pterocliformes > Pteroclidae > Pterocles > Pterocles gutturalis. The sequence continues at coordinate 54,532 of NW_010129499.1, read as the reverse complement.
AGAAGCCATCTCTTTGTGTGCATTTTTAGCGTGCCTAGAACAAGAGTAATTGAAATTATTTATATCCAGTTTTACTGCAAACAACTGGCATGGCCTTTGGAAAAAATCACCTTGTTCAACAGGTTTTTCCATGCTTTCATTTCCCCTGAAAATAGCATATTTCATTAATATTTTAAGGTGGTTTAAGATGCTAAGAGAGAAGGAATTAAAGAAGTGCAAAGTCTTACTCTCAGCATTACTATTCATTACTTCAGCTGAATGCTGGAACTGAGAAAATATTTTAACCCCTAAAGAAACATTATAAACAGATGCTGTCATACAGCAGTCATCACATGATGACTAAATCTAAATCTTAACAATCAGCAATGGAATTATTCTCCCAGTTCATCTGTGATCTTGGTACTTACCACCAAGAGACTGAAGTTACCTACTGCAGACGGCTAGGATAAAACAATTACATATCGGTTTCGGTGCAAGGCTGGCTTCTCGCAGAAGCCAGTAGCATGGAGGCCCTTCTAGACTGTAGGCTCAGTTTGAAAAAAACCCTCGATCTGGTTGGTAGGAATGACAGACACCACAGAGCTCAACATGGGTTAAGCAGCTCAGGACTTGCTCTGCATCTCAAGTGGAGCTTTGTGAACTCAGCAGTGACGTTACCTCACTTTACACAGCAGCAGAAGCACGCTCAGCACCACGTTCCTCCCACAGCTGTCCCCCTGAAGAAGGGAGAAAGGCCTGCCTTTGGATTCACGGCCTTTCACCACAGCATCCAGCTTCGTAGAGGGGATCAGAATCGATAAGACCTAGCAAAAGGTAGCTCAAAGGAATGGGTAAAAAGTAAATTATTCATACTCCTTAAAACAAAACAATGGCTCAGGCTTCAACAGACTTGTAACCTGAGCGATGGGACAGCTGCTCTGCACCTTATCTGAAATTCATTAGCCTCTGCTTAGTTACCCTCAACTTCAGATGTTTTACAACATGAAGCCTGCTGTATTAAAGAAAGAGTTGCTTAACCTCTCCGCCCCATGAACGCGCCCACGAGATCACTGCAAATTTGTCAACACGTAGGCACCCCAGGTATCCAAGGAGCCAGAAAGCCTTCCACAGCTCACAGGCACAAACACCAGATCTCAAAGCAACTTCTTTATTCTTCCTAACCATATCAGCAGGGTGTGGGTGAGTTCCTACACTACATAACTTTATACTCTACCAACAGGAATTTTCACTACCATCTAGTTATTCCACAGAAGGATGGCCATTCTCTATAATGATTAAACAGCACCTGCTACTAGACGAAAATTTTACCTGCGTGGCACCATGTATTTTTTCCTGACACAGGCAAGAAATTGAAGAGAAGGTGCATTAGAGCTGGCTGAGAGTGGAATGCAATGTTGCTTTCAACTACTCCTCAAACATCTTGCATATTAATTCACAATTCCAGTATTTTCCCAGGCAAAAATGTTCAGAACATACAACTCCTGTTTCTGGCCTTGGTCTACAAGCATTAAGTGCCATTTTCCCAGCAACATTAAATATTGTTATGATAATTTTCAAAAATATTGTATAAACTAAATATGCTTATCTAAGTCCAAGATAACAGAAAACTTTCCATTATATGCTCCATAGAAGAAAAAAAAAAAAGATAATTTAATTCTGTTGCTGTTTCCCACTTTGACACACTGTCAACACCTCATCTTAACTACTTTAATATTTTATTTATTAGGAGAACTGTTTCAACACAAAACTTTTTGTATTTTTTTTAGTATTTTTGTTTCTTTCTTTCTTTCTTTCTTTCCTTATCTTGTTTGATTACTTCAGGGTAGGTTTCATCTGAGGTTTTTGGCCTGGACACTTTATTTACAGTATTACAGCTTATAGTATTACCCGAGGCTCAAAAAAATTGAAAATATTTTTCTCTTTATCAATTATGCATGTACTTTTCCTGGAAAAATACATGTACCCATATAGTATATTTGGATTGGTTTCTCAGCATTCTGGCTACATGCTATTAAGCAAGGGCTGAAAATCAAAAGTAATAATTCTTACCAGAAATGGCTGGAGAGCAAAAGTACCCTCCCAAAACTGTCCCCTGGAGCTCTGCTCCACACCATCAATCTCTCACATAATCAGCACTTATCTACACACAGAAGCTCCAGTGCAGACTATGGATTAGAAACCTGTACTGTGGCATCAACAGAAGAAAGCTTTCCCACACAATGATTTGATGCTAATTTCTAAGGTCAGCTTCATTTCAAAAATTGTATTTTCACTTTTTTTTCATATTCACAGCACCAAAAGTCCATATCAAGTTCATTTTCTGCCACTCATCCTGCTCTCCACTCTTATGGCCAGCACTTTTCACGTCAGTGTCTCATAGTACTTGCTGGGCTGCTTAACTAAAAACTGCACAGCATCCTTTAGAGTAGGTATACATCAATATTATTCAAGTTTACAGACAAAAAGGTGGAGTTACTCAGAGGTTAAATGACTTGTATGGTGTCTCACATCAAGCAAGAGGCAACTCAGGAATTTTGAAGTGCATATCTGTGCTTTTTCCACTAGAACAACAATTCTGTTTTATTTTGCCAGGTAAATACTTTAGCCTCTATCCATAGCACAATAAGGAAAGCAGCCAGTCACATCTCCTTAGAGGTTTGACAAGAACTGATAGTTATCTCTGTGATTAGCTTTCACAGTCACTATGTTCTCTTCCGTATTTTACATTTAAAATGCCCGTGTAGTTACTTAGCCAAGCTTTTTCGCTACAGAGAACAACTAACATTTGTTTTTCCACAGCCTTACTTACATTAATGCCAGAAGGTTGTGCATGTAAAAGATCTTAATGAGTTAAAACAAAACAAAATAAAAAACCCCCAAAAAACAAAACACAAAACTATCACAGGAAAATTGCAAGAATAAATTATTAAAGACACACACTGAAATAAAGACTAGCTCAGAATTAAGTCCTCTATCTGTAATTTTAAAAGAAGAATCCAATACAGGACAACTTATAAATAAGTTAGTGGGCAGTTCTGTGTGAATTTTAAGACTGCCAGGATCAGTGATATTATGTTGTTGAACATATTCACCCCAGTGCAGTTTTATCGTCTTCTTTGCCATTTAACAACAGTGCACTCACCACAGGACTTACCTAGTTTTAGTATCTCTGCCTTCAAATGACATAGTTCTTAACCCTATGCCCAGCTTCTACTGATTACTATTGCTCATATAGCACAGAAATTGTAAATTTTTTCTCTTAAGACTGATATTGTGCACTGTTTGGGGATTCAGATCATCAATAGCCAACATAGAACGTGATAAACCTCTGTGGTTTAGAAACTATGAGTAAACAAATTTTAGCCCTAAACTAGTGTTACTCTAGCCTTGCTATAGGTAACAACTCTATAATTAATCTTGTCTTTATCTTCTCTTTGATACTTAAATATGCAGAAGATTACGCTGGTCTGACAAGTTAGTATTTTTATTGTTATTTTGCATGTTTCCCAAGGCTTCAAAAGAGAAATCGGCTTCCCATACAAAGATGCATCTTTACAGAAAAATTTATTCTTGTTCAAAACCAAAGTGGTTGTAACTCCCACAGTAGAAGACAACCAAATATTACAAGATGACACATTCCCACTAGGGATGTGGATTTAGGAAAAAGCTGAGCAGCAAGCTAACAAGAAGCTAAGCCACAAGACCTTCAGTTAAAACATCCTGTAAAGAGGACTGGGTTCAGCTACATCAAATCCTCTGCACAAACACAAAAGCTTCTGAAGGAAAACCTTTTGAAATGGCCAACCATATTGCAGGAAGTTCAAAATTTGTCAAGAACTGTAAGAAAAGAGGTTAGAAGAAATGTATGACATCCCAATTTAACATCTGACGTATATGGCGTATTACTGACCAGGTGACGTGCTCTAGCTGACTGACTGCCCTCAGTGGGGGGTCAGGCATGCATTTCAGAGCTTTGTTGAATTGGGTCTGGAAGGTCTAACAAAGTGAATGAGATTTATGGAAAAGCTAAGTACTTATACAGGAGCTTCTCCACTGACATCTTTAAGACAATCCTTAATGAATTTATTATCATCCCCGTGTTTCACTTTTTTTCCCCTCCCAAGTTTTGCACGACAATAAAATTTTGCAAAAAGTCTCATTTCAGAAACTATATTTTCCTTCCCCAATATAAAATGCTCTGGGTACTTCTGCAGCTACGGTCCAACTGTGAAATTACTTTTGTCAAGGGGAGTGGAGAAGATTGCAAGTGGTTGAGTAACACCTCTAAATGTGTCACTGCTCTTTAGCTGAGTCATGTGAATTAACCACATTCAAGCTCCTACCTAAGATGCAGTTGCAAAATATACTTTGGTATCTAAGCCACCACAGAGAGGCAGCATATTTGAATTTCTGCTCACAACAGTGTAAGATCAGATGATCATTTTACAAGACCCAGCAGTGTGACTTTTCAGGCAGCAGTAACTAGGTCTTTTACAACCATCTGTTCTCAGCCTCAGCCTCTCTGCAGTCATCACCAATGCTGTGCACTAATTAATTTTCACCTGCTAATCAGTGGAGACACCTCTAAAACTAACAAATCGCCCAGTTTCAGTCAGCAGCTTCTGGACTCCTGTGGGTGGCATTTCCATGAGATTTTATTACCAATATATTTTTACCTATATTACCAATATAGGTAAAAAGTTTTCTCTGAAAGATGATCTCACATAAGGCTTCTGACCTGCTCTGTGTACTCTTCATCTGATTCTTCAGACAAAGAACAGAATGCATATTAACAGTTGCCTCCAAATCTTCAACAAATAAATCATTTAGGCACCTTGTTAATTTTGATATGAGGAGTTAGGCATCTAAATTCTTGGAGATACAGACTTAAAAGATCTGCTGGAGGTCTCAAGGGAAGTGTGTGAGGGAGCAGGGAACTGAATCTCATTTTCCCAAGTCCTAGGTAAGCACTCCAACCACTACAACATCTTTCCCTTACCATGTAGCTTTAAACAGGACAAGTAGCTTACTACAAACTGAAACTTCATCTTAAAACTGTGAGAAGACTAATACACAGCTCCAAACCAGAATGGTTTTACTTCAAAAAATAACAAAAATGACAAAGCAAAACTCTTAATATCACACGTTCTTCAAACCTACCAGCTCTAATGGCAGAACTTATACTGAACTTTGGGGTTTGTTATGTACATGCTTTCCATGTATATATTTATTATTCCTTTTATACGTTAAAAGGATATTCACATTCTTCAAATGAGCTGATTTTAGCTTCATGGAATGATTCTGCTTTTAAAACCAAACTTTATCATAGTGGTGTTACTTTGACTTTAGGGATTGTAAAAGGAGCCAGAGGAAAAACTTGTCTAGATAAATAGTGAAAGAAAATATCTGTAGGTCCATGAAAACCGCTCAACGAGAAACAAATGTCAAGAGATTATGATCTAGTTTCTATACCACTGGTTGCGACTCTGTATTACAGTGCCTCAGCTAGAGCTCAGAGAAGTATGATTTATAAGGTGTGAAGATAGTGAGCATCATTCATGAATAGTTCACACTAAATAAGGTCAAAATAATAGCTCACAGAAACTATTAGGCTGTGGATTTTCACTCTCATGAGTATACAGCTTTGAGCAGTAGTCAGACGAGTAAGACCACTCCTGAATTGTAGCAAGGACAGTTTCTCCCCAGATTTCCAATGTGCAGTATTGCCACAGTGACTGGAAATGGTTGTCAGCTCACCTGTACTCAGCTGCAGCAATCAGTAAGATATTTGCAATCCCATCAGGGAACATTAGATATAATTCTAAGGGATATATTCTGTAATCCTTGCTTTTCAAGGTATGACAACTATATAATACAACAAAAGTAAAGGAACCAGAAAATTACATCTTTAGAGGCTGATTTTTTGGTTAGAGGGCAGTAGCTGGTGCATCACATTCTCAGGCTTGCAACTGATGCTCTAAGGCTGCAGACAGGCATCTTCGTGTAGTCGGTTACAGGGTCAGGGTCTAATGGGCACAGTGCCATGCAGGTAAGAAATGAAAACGCACTATGCCCCAGATTCAAGCATGGTGAAAGTTAAAAACCAGCATCCCAATTCAAATCAAATTGCCTCATCTTTATGAATACTAGATATCATCCCTGAGTGTATATTAAAAATACTCTCTTTGGTGCACAAATTTTTTTGCACAGTCGGTGAAAAAATAAAACAAACATACCTATGAACATTTCTGTGATACAAACTGCAAATGTTAAGAGGAAGAAGGAGCAAAACTGGAACCCTGACTTTGATCTAGACCAGCATCTATGCGCTGTAAAGCAGACACCAGGCACTGGAGACACTCCTCCACTTCTCTCCCAGCAATGTGCTATGAGTGGTAACTCACACTGTGCCTGACCTTGTCTAAGCATCGATTAAAACACATGTGGGAGGGAGAAGGATGAAGGGCAGGTCATTCACAACTGTTAATATTGATGATACTTAGAAGGGTTTGGTTCACTCAAGTTTTCAGTTTGCTTTAAAGGCACAGGTTAGGGTTTACAGTGATAAAGCTACAGTGCAAAGAGTGCTAGCAGCATATGCAGGAGCACAAAGGGCTGTGAGCACTAGCATTACTCTTCCCGACTTCTGCCAGAGGACCAGACCACTGATGGCCAAGCAAGGCTCAACATTTTGCTGAAGTTTGTTGTCAGCTTCACATTCTTTTCTGTCTCAACATGCAACTTTGGTTTCAAGCTTTGTGTGTGTATTATGAGACATGCATAAATAAAAATGAGTGGTATCAGGTAATTATCACAGCAATTGGAATACCCTTACGTAGTACCTCAACAAATCAAGGCAAGCTTTTCCTTTTGGAGAAAGAACATAAAGTGAAGAATACGAAAATTGCCTGTATAATGCTGCCACAGGGATGCATTTTATCAGCATAAAGGAAGCAACGTCTGCTGGTAACAGCTAAAGATCACGTTCTAATTTTAGCAGTTGAAGTTAACTCATTCCCAATGGAGTTGCACTTACCGTGAGAAGGTTTCTAACTGCTTCAGCACTGAAAGGAAACAAGCATCGAGTCATTCAGCTGCAGTTCTATATACAAATATGCTTTTTGGCCCATAAAGGGAAAGCATATGGAATCTGCTGCTACAACCTATTCAGCCAAACATTTCCACACATTTTTTATAATGCAAATGCTGGAAAAAAAATTCATTTTCCACACAGTGTTTTAGCTGTCCCTATACAAGTATGATCATTACCATGCACATACATTCTGTTGTGGACAGAGCATGTGTATAGGAACTGTATGCACACTGCATACCTAGAATTGGTAAGAAAAGTTTTAAACAACAGATGAATTTCCCTTGACATCCAACAGCTATATTACTATTTTAATACTTAGATTATTATTATGTCTTACATAACTCATCAGATACTAAGCTGATATATTACATTTTTATTAAACTTCTGGAGATCACAATATGAATTTTCCCATTTTTTAAATCATTATTTAACTCCTAGAATGGTGATTCAATAAAGAATTTAATTTCACACAATATCATTTTCTGGATTAACCTCAAATAGGGCCTACAAAAAAGTCCCCATTACAGCTAGTCAACAAAAGGGGAATAAAACCCAAAAAGCTTCCTTATAGCAAAGGTGATTTAGAACAATGTCCTGAATAAAATCCTTTTATAGCTATGAGACTTTCGGTTGATCCTAAAGCATGCACCGAGTGCTACGAGAATCCTAGCAGCTAATAACTAAGAATATTAAAAAGAAATAAGGCATCTCCCTTGGTGAGTAGTGATAAATGTAAGGCTCTTTAAAGAGTGATTTTTTTCAATGAATTGTGTAAATAGAGTTGCACTTTAGAATAAAATCTTGAGCAAGTTATTTCGCAGTAGGGAATGAGAATTCCTTTTTCTTTCAAAAAGGGCAAGAATAAAGGAAAATACAAAAATGTTAAATCCAGCAAAGGTTAACATAAAATTATGATGTAATGTCAAGGTAAGTGTTCTCAAACTGTCACCTGGTTTTCTGCCTAGATTAATCCCTGCTGTGAGCCTGTGACTGAACAGAGGTGTGGAAATCCCAAGTGAGCTGAGGCACACAGGCACGAGGAAGGTTTTTGAATGGAGAGTGCAGCTTGCCACTACAGATGAAATAGCAAAACCAGGGACCTCTGCATTTACTGGCAAAATTCACTGAGCATGCTGACAGGAATTCAGGAAGGGGACCTCTATATATAGATATAGATCATTCAAGAAACTCATACGGGTGATTCATTCATGGCACTAGTATGTAGGCAGATGCAAACTCACTCTGTCCCTTCCCCAGACTGGCAGGGCGCTGTAACATCTGCAGCTCAGCACCATGCTAACGTGCAGCTCAGCTTTGCAGAGGCCTCTGGGCTTGGAGGGAGTGGAATACAAATGGGAATTATGCTGGCATTTTTTCCCAGATGTGCAGATACTGAAACATAACAGGGGAGGAAACTGCTTTCAAATAGCTAGAGCTAAAAAAAAAAACAAAAACAAAAAAACCTGAAATGTATGAGGATGCACATTACAACTCATATAAAGTGCATTCCTCAGCACCTAAAATATCTTGATCTTCAGATGTAAACTCCAGTCTTTTTGTTTCAATGATACATATGCTTACACTGAATTTCAAGTGTACCGGCAGTCACTGCTGAACTGTGGCCTGAGTGAAGTTTACATGATATATAACTTCTACAGTTATTTTCACTGCTCTGAATATCTAGCTCCCTGCTCATTCATCAGTACAAATATCTGGAATCTGTGAGCAATTAGATATACAACATTTAACTTTAGAGAAATATGACTGGTGCTTAAATTCAGAGGGGGAAGGATGATAGTTCTTCTAAAACATCTTCTAAAATGGGGCTATAGGCATAAATACATACATTCATTTTATCTACTGAGAGATAATAAAATTTAGAATGCTCATGTTTGGCATCTTTGGCTTGGTTAGCATGAAATACACTGGCACCTTATTTCGTTTGGCAGCAATATTACATTTTCTTTTGTCAACAAAAGAGAAAATGCATTTTAGCTAAATGTCTGAGAAAATTTACCCTCTAGACTCCCTACTTGATGTTTTATAGAAATATGCATCTTAAACCTTAATTCACTGCACAAACAAAAATATTTTATGACAGATAAATAAAAATCGTTATAGATTGTTGCAAACAAAACATTATACTGAAAAATATTTTCCCTTTTGCAGGCTGTAATTACACTGAAAAATATTTTTCCTTCTGCTGTAATTAGCATGTGTCAGGGCAACCGCCCAGTATCAATACATGCTGGGGAATGAAGAGATTGAGAACAGCCCTGAGGAGGACGACTTGGGGGTGTTGGTTGATGAGAAGCTGAACATGAGCTGGCAGTGTGCGCTTGCAGCCCAGAAAGCCAATCGTGTCCTGGGCTGCATCAAAAGAAGTGTGACCAGCAGGCCGAGGGAGGTGATTCTCCCCTTCGTGCTTTCCACGTCGAGTTGTAAAGGCCAGAGGCAAGCAAGAGCTGAGAGGAGAATGAGCTACACTGTTCTATATAATCTTGGAATAAATGTGCAGGGAATCAAAGGATCAAAGGAAAACGCTGGAAAGGAGAAAATATACCGGAGGTAGGAAAGGAATCAATGGGGATGGGGACAGGAGAAAAAGAAAAAAAAGGAAAAGGTCTGTGGGAGAGAAGGAACAGATCTCATGTGAAACAGAGTTTCAAAGGATAAAAAGTTGCTGTCTCCCATTAGATATAGTTTTGCAGATTAATGTAGGTGGGGCACTATTACTCCTTGTGTGCTGTTAACACAGAAGGAAGGTGCATGGCTACGTACCAGCACTAAACCTACAGGGCTAGCTCTGGTCAGATTGGGAACGGCTGTACTGGGGGCTCGATCCACGCCAGCTCCTCCAGCGCAGGTCAGCGTGACACGGCATGACGTGACATTTTCAGGTACCTCCTTGTTCAAGGGAGTATCAATGAGGTCTAACTACCCAATGTTCCCCTTACCAGGAGATTTCACGCTTAAACGTTTAATGAGTTGGAGGAGAGCAGCAGACACAGAGTCCTGACGACTAAGCCCCTTGTCTACCACCACCATGGGTGCAGAGGAGGAGACAGTGCAAGTTCTGCCTCGCTGCCTGGCTCGGGTATGGTGTCCATGGGATGGCCATGGGAGCAGAGAGGGGGATTTCCTAGGATGGGAACAGGCAAGGCTATCACGGATGAGTGTTTTGCAAAGGCAGGAGTCATCTCACCATAGTTTGATCATCTAGAATTTAAACATCTCATCTAGCCCAGTTGTCTGGGCTACCTCCAAGAGCAGTGGTGAGAGAAAAACACTGCTAGTGTAGGACCCATCTCATCCTTTGACAGGCACTATGTTATAGGATTTAAAACAAAAAAAAAACAAAAAAAAACCAACCAACTGAAAATTCGAGAACTTCAAAAGGTTACCAGTCTCAGCTTTGAGGATATAATTATGAGGGATTAGTCTGATACCACTAAGCTCTTTGCATCAAACAACCGTCAAAATAGTGAATGCTATTAATCTGGGCTAGGTATCAGAAGCCTAAGAGCTCATCATCCTCCTACCACCCTCTCTGAATTGTTGCATTCCTCAGACAAAAGAAAAATGAAGTGCTGTACTTAATTGATCTTGAAATAACCACCAGTCACATACTAGTATTTTGAATTCCCTAGCTGAAACTACCATAAACGAGACTAAATATGCACATTTTCCTTGGTTAGCTCTACACTTACATATGTTCTTTCTCTTCCCTCATTTTATTATTTACATTCTGGTTTAAAAGCTTGTAAGCTTTTCTAGGCTTGTGAAATAATCACAGAAGTGACGAGCAGTCTCATGTTACTTGCAGTAACAATCCCCTTGCTTAAGCAAGATTTTAAAGGCTTTTAAATAACAGGCCCAGCAATCACATCTTACAAAAATAGACTATAACTTCTTGTCTCAGTCTGAATTAGATCAGGGAATGGCCAGATCTTAACAGGAGAAGAAAAGAACAGAGTAGCCTCCAGAAAAATAGTGAGTCTTGCATGACATGAGGCTCTACTGGGAAAAGCAAAAAGCTCATTAAATTTTACCAATTAATCTGCAAACAAAAGACGATCATCTTAGCTGCTCTTAAATGAAATCCATTTCTAGCCTGGAAAAGACGCTGTCTGATGTACATTTCTCTATTGTGTGCTGCAGATTTTTCAAGTTCTGAAAATTTTAGAGTATAGCCTACATTGTGGATGCATTTACATTTTTTCTGAATGATCAGAGGTGTGTTAAACTTCATTGTATATGAACTACAATTAGTAACAATTAAAAAGGTCTGATCTTTGCCACAGAGAAGCAGCCCTGACTGACCAAATCTTATTAATGAAATACTGATAATATTAGTATGCAAGAGATGCAAAGTTGGGTGTATACTTTGAGGTAACATTGCTTTTCACTGTACCGCAACCTCAAATAATAATGACAAAAACTTATGCAAATAATGAGTCAATAACATGTATACATTGAAGCCTCGTTCCCTGCTTAGGATTCACTTCTCTTACCTGGTCTCTTCTGTAGCTATAAAGAAACCATCATCTGAAGCATCAAGCCAATTTTGCCTCTGTCTCTTGATCACTGGAATGGTGCTTGTCTTAATGGCACTTGCACTGGCTTGCAAGGCCTTACCATTAGTCATATGAACATGAGGAGCAGCATGCTGAAATCATAACAAAAAAGGGGAAAAATATTTGCCTGAGAATAAGCATAATTCTGTCAACTAATTCTCCTGTAAAGGGCAGCCTACATCCTTCTCAAAGACCAGCTAGTCTTCCTCAATCAGTACCTGAGGGGCAGGTAACCACCTGTGCACATTGACATGTTTTACACACACAGCTCTGAAAGATCTTTAAAAACTAAATTAACCATTTTTAATGTAATTTTATACAAAGAGAAATTGAGGCATGAATCAATTCCATGAACTAAGCAGTTCCACAACAGAAACCTGTTGACTTCAGGAGAGAATTCACAATTTCTAAGAAAAAAACCAGTACCTTAGCCAATGAGACAAGATTTGTTTTTTCATCCAAGTATGGCATCAATCTATTTTTTTTTTAATCTATACTTCTCACTTCATACGTCCTTTGTCTGTCTGTATCTCTCTCTTTTTAAATAAACATCACTGTATAAGACAAGTGCTGCTAACCTAAAAGGAAGCAGGGTAACAAAGGTTTATATCACCCTGCTGGTGCCATGGTTCTTAGGTTCACTTGCCAGTATATATCAGATCTCATAGCAACATGCCTGCCTTCATTTTAATACAAATAACATTAAACATAAAATGATGCATTAATTTTCCACTAAACCTTTAACTGGAATAGCTGTGCAACAAGAGGGTAAGTAGTCAGATCTAACGAGAGAAGCTGTTGTCTTATACGTGAAAAGGAGAGAGTAAAAATAATATTTTCTATATGGCATATAGGTAACATTTTGGAAGAATATCCCATGACAAAGATATTAATTTTGGTAGTAACACTCGTTTGCCACATGATCAGTTATCAGCAGAACTAAATAACAACATTATTTGATTAAAACTGACATCTTACAAGACATTATACAAAGATGAAAGTCTTGCTTACTTTATCTCGCATGGATTCAGCATCATGTTTTCATAGAAGGACTATTTCTTGGTGAAATAATACAAGTATTCCTCATTACTTGACAGCATTTTTGTAATATTCCTAAAATGTGTACAATTCTGCACATTCACAGGAGCAACCTCTAATTCGGGGACCGATTCCATAGACATTGAGTAAGGAAGAGCCTCGTAACATCCACAAAGACTATCAGAACAGAATGCAAAACTGATCTCTTAAATCATGTCAAAAAACCATAACAGCCAGAAATAATAGACAGAGGCCTCATTTCTTCTGCACAATTCTTGCACTCGTATTCAATTTATTACGTTCACATTATGCGGCAACCTTTAACACACCCTGATCCACACCGTTTGCTCTCTCCAGTAAGAAAAATTTTATGCATTCAACAAAGAATTCTAGCATTCATTATTTTAGTGTAAATAACTGAATAATCTCCTCTATGATTCCTTAGATCTGACATATCAATACCAAACAAGAACAAAAAGAGCAACAAGACATCAAATTTGAGTGAGTCACAGATAACTCTTTCTTAGAGCTAAACTATTTTCCTTTGTCTTAGAAAGAAATAAGGCTTACGGTGAATTTAGTTGCTGTTGCACACAGGGCTGTAAATCCATCTTTGGATGGATTTTCCTAAATATTTTCCTGCGTTTTTAACTTTTTAAAATTTGGTGTCTAGACTGCAGTTTGATTTTCACTTTTTTTTTTTTTTTTTTTTTTTGTGTTGGCTTTGGTGGGGAAGAAAAAGTAAAGGACATGCTACCAGAAGTAATTCAGCTGTTATTTAGAATAAATTCATGCTAAAATACATAGTTTGGATGAAATTAGAAATTCATGGATGTATTTAACTGATGACCTCTTTGTGGACAAAGTGGATAGTGCTCAAAAAGTAAGAATTCATGCATGGAAAAATGCTGCCATACATCAAAAATTTCACAGTACATCCAAACCAATTATTTTTATCTGGCAATGGGCACTGTCATACGTTACAGAGGAACATTCAAGGGCTCAAAGGGCCATTTTTTCCTGTGCTTCCCCAGTCAGAAATGGGTTTAAGTTGTCAAATATAATGTTTTATCTCTTTTCATAGGCTCCTTTTTAATACTCCAATTGTTTCCTTTATTCAAAACAACACACACAGGCAAAAATATTTCAGGAAACATACAAGGTACAAAAAGTCCACTTCCTATGGCATAAAACCTGAAGAACAGCTAAGCCTCATGGAAAAAGTATGGTTTTTTATAATACTTTTTACCCTGGCAGAGACAGATGTCATTACCAGTTCTGAACTTCTGCTTTGTCTACTTTTATTAGACCCTAACTCTTATTCCAGGCAAGATATAACATTACAGAAAATACCGTAAGGGTTAAAACATAATCTCATTTCTGTTGCATCATATTGCTTAGAATTTTCTCTTTTATTTCACTTCTCCCTCAGTCCTTTCAAGCTATTTGAAGAAATTAATTACATTTCACTTAAAGACAACAGAAAATAAGATAATTGTTCTCCAGTCTGTGTGCTAGGGACCACATTATCTTTAGTTTCTAGTCAATCAAAACAATTGAAGTTCTCGAACAATTTAGGAGTAGAAAATCAGTTCATTAGTTCCTCTCAAAAAACATATTTACCACTATGCTTGTTATAAATATGAGCATTTGATGCCACTATCATACTAATACCAACACCAAGAGCAAAATTAACTTTCATACAAAGTACTTGTTGAATGTTTTTTATTTTTTTTTTATTTTCCCCCTCTAGCACACAGTTACACTACGAAGGTTATGAAAGCCTCAGGCATACGACCTGGACCACCACAGAAGCCCTACTCAGTCAAAAAAACCTGCATGCAGCAAGCTCAAATAATGTCATCATAACACTGTTGTGTGCAATTAGCAGCTGGCATTTTGATTTTGATTGCATACGTCACTAATAAGCTGTGCTATAATTTTGCAACAACACCACTGGTATTAAGGGTCCACATCCCAGAGGCAGATCACAGAGAAGCACCTGAGCAGCAGGGGCTCTACTCAGAGTATGCTACCTGCGTGTTGGACAAATCCTCCTCCGTGCTGAGTGACTCGTATCTCCCAAGTTCTTCCTCATCTGAATCTGGTATGTTCGTTTAGATCTCTAGTACCTCTAGGACATAACTGTTCCATGCCCAAAAGACATCATGAGAAGTGCACATGAAAGAAAAACCTTGCAGGGCTAAAGGAGCGCTGGGTCAGGTAATGTTACATCCAATAAAGAACACAAATATCTAAGCACAGAGTTATCTCTGGGAAGAGTTTCACCTGCCGAACAGCAGGTCTCCATGCTGCAGACTGAACACATCCTCAGAGACCTCTGAGACCAAAGGCAATCCTTTAAAGGTTTTCAACAAGGAGGAGTTTATGGGAAGACTGTTTGTTCTAGTGTCTTCACAGCTTCACCTGTCCCCTGCTCAAACGCTTCTCCGTGGGTGCTCTTTTCAGGTATTTCTCTCACAGGCTGGTGCACAGCTCGATTTTTGAGATCTTCTTGCAAGTGCTGCTAATCAGAACTCACCTGGCAGGGGCATGAATCTCCCATTTGCATACACAAACGTTCATTTTCCAATGAGCAAGTCAGACACCTCCAGGGGACAATGAATGAAAGAGTCCCTTTCATGAAGAAGCTACATAAGAATGTGTTTTTCTCTGCTAAATCTTCTGGAAGCAGCGGCACTCATTCAAACAGTTACTAATTCAATCAGTTGTTTAACTGTAAATCCAGGTCTTTCAATTCAAGGTGCACTAGGCATAAGGCTTTGCTATGTCTGAGAAACAAAGGAATTAGCTGTAAAGCATCACTGCACACATGATACGTGCTGCAGGGACAGCTATCAGTCCAACAAAGTTTGGATACTATTCCAAAGACACATACAATCCTGTTGCCTTAAATTAGCATTTTAAAATGTTTTGTCTCATCTTTAAACAAAAAATGCAAATCAAATAAAAAAGAGCAAAAGAAGCTTACTACATCAAAAAAAAAAGTCATTAGAAGAAATCAGGATGCTCAGATGAGTGGTAATAATCCATATGAATTGGTTCAATCTATTTTGCATTGACCTAATTATACAGGGTATAGCATAAAACAAATGTAAAAAAAAAAGTTTAAATCAGGTATTGATTCTGTTTTGCCACACCTGGAGTGTTCTTAGCATTATACCTCTATAATAAGCATCAAGGTTGGGGACTGGTTTAGTTTACTGATTCATGGAGATCTGACATGAATGTAAAATTTTTAAAAACATGCTCATATGGATCTCCACACAGCGTGGAGTCACAAATGTTGGTGCTAGCATGCCGGCATACGTTCAGTTTGGATATAAACTTTAATTTACAAAACCTGAAGGCAATTTAAAAAAAGATTCTCAAACAACAGATCATATTCAAGAAATAAACCAGGTAGTCAATGCAAGTATTACTTCTGAATCTCCTGATTTGCCATCAAACCTTTTACAAAACACCTAAACTAGATGTAATGATGAAAATCCAATGACTCTTCTGTGCAAGGGGAAAGGGAGGAAAAAAAAAAAAGAAGAAAAAAAAAAAAAAAAAAGAGTTGACTTCCCAAAGGATCTGTTCTAAAATACTACAGTGTTTATAGCCTCTGTATTTCATAGAAGTTACACAAAAGCTATATAAACTCAGAATAAGCCATATCTTTAAAAGCAGCATTTTGAAGTAAATATTTATATAAATTAGTAAATCAGTAATGAAAGACTATATTAGGCATCTACCCACAGAATAAAGAGTAATCTATTTAATAGTTAAAACAGAAGATGCCCTCCCTCCCCTCACACAGACCCTTAAATTTTTTCTAGTTTTTTATTTTTACGAACAAGAATCTGAAACAAAAAATAGGGAGCCATCACTGTATTTAAACACAGAAGAATAATTATTATAATGTTCTCAGAAAAACTGCACTTCTTTTTCCTTAGCTAAGTATGCACTGCTCCTCCTTGGCTTTGACTTAAACATAAATCTGAATCTTCAGAGATGAGATGAGATTTTACAACTTATGTTGTTTCACCACCTACAAATGCAATTTAAAAGGTTTGCAAATACTTCGCCTTGGTAAGACAAAATCCTCTTTACATCAAAGCATCCAAGGCAGTATACACATTTGCTGCTATACCACTCACATTCTGATTGACTAAAGATCATGCTTTAAGTTTTTATCTGTTACAATATTAACCATAATCAGCCCCAAAAAAGGGGATTTTCTTTTAGAGTAATTATTTATTGCAGTAGCTATTTAAAAATGGATCACAGCAGTATAGTTTTACTATGTCTGTATTGAATAGGCAATCTCACACTGCTCCTAACACACTGACTAGTGTATTTCCTGGCTTTACTGACATTGCTCCTACTCATGGGAGAGTAAGAAATTTTCTGTTACTCATTCAGTTATGTTTTAATTGCAGAGAAGAGTGGACATATTTCATAATCTTTTCACACTGTTTAAACAGAATACTTACTTTTAATTGTACTTTAAGTGCAATGGACAATTACTGCACACTGCTTTGACTGCAGAACGTTAGAGCGGTCTGAGTTGTCAGCAGAGAGCTCTGGAGAGGTTCACAACACAGGAACCTCGAGAACTCAAGCTATTTAAAAATCTTTCTCTTCATCTCTTTAAAGTTTGGCCATGTTTCAGTGCAAGGATACATTCATATAGGCAAAATCCCCATTTCCTTGGGTCAGTTTTTAGAGCTGTTTTGATACATTAATGGGAAAGATAGACTGACAAAATATGAGTTATCTTCAGAGTAAAGTTAATTAAAAAAAAAAAGGGGAAACGAAGACTGAAGTTTTCACTAGCTTCAGCATTAACCTCTACCTCTTTTCCTGACCCCAATGCAGAACTAGAAATACTGAAAAAATTCTGAATCCGAGGAACACAGTCAAATAACTCCAAGCATCTTATTTTGAAATAGGTCTATTTAAACCAAATTAGCGACAAACAAGGATTACATCACATCCAGTAGAAAACATGACTTTTTTCCAAACATATCTCTACTATTCTGAAATTTTGTGATCTGTAGACCTTACCTCTTTATTATCCATTTGCACTGGACTATTAATGACTATTGATCACAAAGGCAATGAACTAAATTTACCTTTTGTCCCCTGTTGAATCAAGTTTCTGTGTGGGAACTTACATATCCCACAAACGCTGTACACACAGAAGAGGTAATAAACTTGAAGAGACACCCTGAAAACTGTATGAATTAAAGCAAACAAGCTTACATCATGTCTTCTTGGGTTTTATTCTAAAATTTCAAAACTTGTCTCAAAAATTGTTCTTTTTCCGAAAGTAGATAGCCCTTCCCCCAAATATCTAAAGAAGAGGCATGAATCATTCCCAGTCAGAGAAAGCTTTTCTTTATGTGAATTTTCATTCAGTCTTGTCTAACTTTTATTAGGAGTTCGAAACAGAAAGAGACTGATAACATTACTCAATCTATAAAAACCCAAGATAGACAATAAATCCATGACATTTTTATGCATGAAACTTTTAAATCTCATTTTTTAAGATGTATCTGTCTGTTTAAACATTTCTCTGTTTCTGGAACCCAAACTATCAAACTCAAGGTCTAAGTCAGAAACTGGCCTCATAGGAATGTGGCGCAAGAAATTACTCTGCTATTGTTTCGAACTTGGAGATTTTATCAACATTAATTTGACATAATCAAAAATCACTTAAACACATAACATACAGAACTGTAACTGGATTTTTCACCTATTCAAACTGACAGCACTGGTACTTCTTAAGCTATTCAGCCTCACATTTTTTCCAAGATTTCCCATGAAATGTGACAGACTCATTTTAGCTCTACAGTGATGCTGGACTTTATTAAAAGAAAACATGCCAATGGCATAGGATACTACTATATCCACTTTGTTTTCAAAGGAGAAATCATACTTATAGATAGATCGATACCTATAATCTCTTTACTTACCATTATTGTTCTTGTTGTATGGCTGGATGATTCTGGAAAACAAAAGAACCACAGCATATTAGAGTATTGTCTTTATCCATAAAAGCCCCATTTTCTGATGCTTGCCCTGAAGGCTAAGATGCTACTGTTCAGCTGCAACAACGAACATATTATAAATGCAGAGACTGAAAAGATTTTTGATGAAACGAGCATGAGAATCATCACTGGTCCTGAAAATATATGGCACAGTCTAGTATGCTGTTAACTGCACTCATTCTCTTTGCTTAATTATCCTCTTCTGCAAGAAAATATAAAAATGGAACTAATTCATAATTCATATTTCAAGAAGTGGGTTTTTTCATTTTGCTTTTAACATATGGCATCATTTAACATGGAGGATTAGCTTTGCAGAAAAAAATACAAACAGTGTCATCTTAATTCCATTACTATTTCCATTTGAAAAAGCTTTCTAAAACTAGACAATCCTTTTCCTGAGAGTTTTAAGATGGATTCTCAGTTTGGAACTGACAAAATATATTGAGTAGTGCAATATTCAGAAATCTTAATTATTCTCTCCAATATGATAAATCAGGAGTCAGTCAACTGAACTCACAGTTAAATTTATATAAAATTGCTGAGGAATCACAACTAGGTCAATAGTTATCATAGATTTCATCCCGCTGCTTAAATTAACTTACATTTATCTTTTTTTTTTTTTTCTCGCAAGGACAGAAGTTAAAAAAAAATAAAAAAGAAAATTTGCTGCTGATCAATAAGATGCAAGATGATACTATTAGCAATCTCATAGACTTGCTAAAAAATTTGGGCAACACATCATATCAGTTATAGTACACAGAGTTCTTAAGGAAGGAAGATGCAGCAACACTATACACAGTTCTGGGTAAAACATACACAATTGTGCATGAATTAAACCAACAGAGTCTCAACTCTGCAAATGAGATAAATGTACAATAATTGCAATGGGGTAGTTATTCTTGCCCTGCTTCCAAATTCCAATTCATATGGGGTTCCAACTGCCATCACTTACACAGAGATTTCTCCAGGGTTTTTATTGCTAAAAACAGTATTAAAGAGATTCAAAGGACATGAGAAAGAACAGCTGCACATCTCTTTCTGAAAAAATTGTAATTATACTCTCAAACACGTGTTTCTCTTTCATTTTGAGCAGTCATCTTAACGAGCCTGAAGGTATAGTTCAATCAATGAGAAAGAAACAAAGACAAGACATTTTAAACATCTCAAACTATTTAGAAATTTCAGTCCCATACTCAGCAGTAACTCCTGTATCTAGTTTACATCTACTTTTCCACAAGTCTTCATCCTTAATCAAATCTAATTTTTAAAATCTATAAATATATCAATACACATATCAATGACTTCCTTTTGGTTCCCATTGATAAAGGTTCCATAACGTGAAAAGCTACCTAAAGCCACCAATATTTTAGTTGTGAGCTCCTCTCCCAGCTCCCTTTTCCTCTCTTTTTTTCTCACAAAAATTATCATATATAAAAATACATGTAGGTCACTAGTCCTCTAGTGACTAGCTTTAAAACTGGTAATATTAGTTTTAAACTCGTAGTATAAAAATTAAATACTGTGACAGTCTACTGATTCCTGACACCTGAATATATTTGGCATTGTTATGAAGCAAGAGATCACAGCAGAGTGAAGAACTCTATAATCTGCTTAATTTTTATCTTCACAGTAAAGTGATTTTTGTTATTACAAGTTTATTTATTATTTCATCATCTCAATGACATAACAACTCAGGACTTTAATGTTCCTGAGAAAACCCAGAGACTGTATTTGTGGAGGTATAACCATCTGAAAAACTCTTGAGACAAGGACTCATTCTGTTTATACATTCATCTCCCCAGTAAAACACAGCCTATCTCCAAGAGCACAACTACATTTCCTGAGGAATCCTCAACTTAAGCAGAATGACCAGGTTAAACAAAAAGGATGGGGTTTCTTCTCTCTTGAGATCCAGAGAAGATACATTACACAGCACTTCCACTCACCTCCAAAAAGACCAAAATGAACAAAAAATCCTCACTTTCTATACTCAGATACTACAGTAATAAAATCTTCACTCGTACTCAGAGGTGCTATGCTTTTGGCACAGATCTATGTGCCAAGTCTACAAAACTATGTTTGGCTGTGATTGTCCCAATATAATCAGTCACCTTCTCAGTTCCACAGAGAACTGAGTGGAAGAGATAATATGTCCCTAAAGGGAACTGAGGAAGAGCCGAATGTACCTGGAGGCTGCTAAACAGCATATTTTTGAGGAATACTTTAAAAACACTCTTAATGCAATGCCAACAGCTGTTAACTCCAGGATATTACCATATTGATAACCTATGAATAGAACCGAGCAAAGAAGTGAAGAACTGCTATATTTGTAGACTTGCATCTCTGTGTTATATCATATAATAAAGATATTCTCTGTTTTTTGCATATCTTTTTCTTCGCTTTAATTGCTGTAGATACTGGAGTATCATCTAAATTGCCAAACATCTTTTAGAAAGACCTGAGTATATCCATAAATAAAAAGGGAAAGAACTGCTTAATAAGTAGACAGTCAAAAGATTCTAGGGTCTAACAAAGACTACTAATTAAGGTACTGTTGTTACACAATTTAAACTCTTACATATTCTGATAACCCAAATATTCAGATTTTAGAACTGAGGAGACACTAATTTCTTCTAGACAATAACTACGCTCTGATTTGACAGGATTCTCACCAACATCTAACATGAACACACACCAACCAATTCTCTGGAAAACTCTGCATTTAATTAATGCAACTAAGGACAAAAGCCCTTGCTTCCAGTTAAAAAGACTGTCATGCAGCATTCGAAAAAACATGTTTTACAAAAGGTCTGCACATCCATGCAACCTCCAACGCAGCTTGAGGGCAACAGAGCTTATTTAAAAACCACAAATGTCTTGGTGTTCAACAGAACAGAAAACAAACCTTTGGGATTTCAGTTTTATCTGCCAAGTTTCAGAATGCCTTAGGGAATTTAAATAATCAGGCTTTGAATCTCAGTGAAACACGCACCCGTGGACATTTGGTTTATAAATGAGTTCTTATAGCAAATGATTTTGTGCAAGGCAATAACCTGCACTTGTGCTTCTGCAGTAGAAAGGAAACTCCAGAACGCAGAATGGTTCTCCCCTTACGGCCAAATGAAGTGCTAGTGAAGTGGATTACTCCACTTTAAAGATAAATGGTCAGACAACATCACTAATGGTTTTGGTGATCCGATGCGAGAAAATGACAGTAAATGCAACTACAGTACTGACAAGATGTTAGAAGTTTATTATTGTGGAGAAATTGATGCACCAATGGCAGAAACTGCCTAAGATGCTCATAGGCTCTTCCTACAACATATTCATTTGAACTCAAACAGAAATGTGTAAGTTGTAAAAATAAATTACCTCACATTAGAAGTTTCTTTACCAACCGTACTGACCAATGAAGTGTTTCTCCCTGTTTACAGGCACTAGGAGACTATAACATTTCCCATCGCAAAACCATTTAAGGCTAAATCAGAAAACGTCCATTGCTAAGGGATGGTGCCAGATACAGTATTATTTCAGGTTTACGTATTATTCCCTAGTAACATAATACTTTTTTTTTTCCCTTAAGGGTTCTTCAAGCTAGGACAGAAGCCACATCCTTAATAACACTCCAGTCGCTTTCCAGCTGTTCATGTGTTATGTTCATATGTGCTATTCTTTAGTCAGCCTGCTGATAGGAAACTTAGTTATGTGACACTCATCTTTCTCTTTTATACTAATGGGGTCATCAGCAATACTAGTGAGTGAAAGGTTCCCTTTTCTAAACGTTTCAAAATAACTATGCTTCAAGATAATGTCATTTAGACATATGGAAAATAAAGACAGATATGCAATAGCAGAGGTGTTTAATCCTAGTAACATTCACAGTTTTATCATGGCGAATGAGACTATAAAGAGCCTTTTCACCAAGGATAGATGGCCTTATGAAATATGCTGAGAAAGGAAGACTCATTATTTCTTCTCAACTCAGGTTATGAATATTTTAAGTAACGAAAATACTTGTTTTTTTCCTACCAGTTTGTGGCAATGAAACAAGAAAACTATGTATCCTGTAATTATACTAAGAGTGAGTTTGAATTTATTTGAGGAAGACCCCTGGCCTCCCAACATTGAGATCTGAAACACTGGAGAAACATTATACAGATAAGAAAAGCAAAAAAACACACAAACGTACAAAACAATCACAAAGCACTTTCCCCAGACACAGCATCTTTCCAGTTATGCTGCTTACGCACTTTCTGCAGGTGCCTTTTCTATTGCATTATGTACTAGAATTGCTAAGAACTATTGTTCTGCAATCACAGCTTACAAAACTAACACACCTCCTTGACAGTAATCATACACAGAAGCACTTAAGTGTGAACTCCAGATCTCAAATCCAGAACACAGAATTTATAAGGTAATACACTGCTAATCCTGTTAGCCAACAGACAGGATTCTCTTTCTGCAACTTTAATTCTTTAAAATAATACTAGGCGAAAACAGCGATTCCAGGAATTAGGTTCTGGTTATCTGCACTATGTTTTGAAGGCTAACTTAATTATGGTATTGCTCTTATTGTTTCCTGTTTAAAGAGATGATTTATTCTGCCAATTAGAAAAGACAGTGCTACTGCAGTTTCATGCCTACACATTACCTGTATATAAAAAAAGAAACACCAATTGAGGAGCAGAAATGGGGTGGGTCATCATGAAGTGCCCTCTCCTCCATCTGCAATCCCTCTTAGCTTGCTCTTTCTATCCCCTGCTGTTATTGGAAGCACATAGTACAGTGGTGAATACAGAGAGGCAATGCTATATTCTTTTCATAAGCATTCATTCTCTTAGTACAAAATATAAGTGATGTATGGCAAACTTGAAGTAGTTAATCAAAGCATGAATGTGATTCTAGTTTTGCGGCTTTTTTTCTGAACCAAATGTAGGCAAAGCAGCGTTCTAAGTCCAAAGATACATTTTTGAAAGGAAGGAAATAAAAGTAAAAAAATAACAAAAAAAAAAATCCCCTATTCCATTTCTAGTGTACTTCTACCCTTGGAAATAACTCACATTTCAGAAGCTACAGCAAGCCTGATAACTACAGCTGAATGGAAATCGTGTTTTAACTTTGGCAAAACAAAAGCAATTACTGTCTTTATTTTTAAAACCCACAATACAGTTTATACTGCATTAATGCCTAGGAACAGTGCCTTCTCAGAAGTTGTTCAAGGGAACACCAGTTTGCAGAAATGGTTTTGCTCCTTCCAAGTTTGCCTGTGACCAAATTCATTATAAAGAAGTCACACTGATTACTTCTACCGACAAAAAAATACTCTGCAGTTTTAGCACTCTTGGGACACAGGATACAAGACGGTTCTTTTCTTTGTAATCAAAGAACCTCAAATATTTGGGAGATAATTGTGATGTGAATCTACTTTCTGTGCTCACATTTCCATCAACATCAGTGCAAAGATTTCAGTAAAAGAGATCTGTACCCAAACATTTCAAAATGTTTGCTGGCTATACCAAAGGACCAAAGCTAGGATGCACATGCCCAAAGCGAAATTCAGATAAAAAAAACCTTCTGTTTCTCACTTTTGCAAAAAGTGGGTATACACAACTCAACATTAATCACACTTTGTGTTTCAGCACGGAAGAAATGGCAAAAAATGGATTCACACGGTAGCTTATCAGATCTCATTTATTCTCTTTCACCTGGAAATCACTAGTATGTTATAATGAGGTTTATAACAATTTAGGCAGGTATATAGTTTATTAATATGTAAGAGAAAATTTAAAGTTTTATTTTTTAAAGTCATGCAGAGACAGATGATTTTGATATGCATTCCTCGCTGCCAGCCTGCCCTTTTTTTCTACCAAAAAATAGTACTGTGATAACAACAATCAGACACCTTTGAGAAAAAAAACAACTCCTTCCACTGAGAAATTCCATCCATGGTGAAAAGTCCTTCCTTCTAATATACCTTCATATGGGGTTACATGAAGTTAATTATGAAGAAGCACATATTACAATTGTTTTCTCCTTTCTGGAAAATTTCAGGTAGGAAAGGCTCCTGTCTCCCTGTTTGTCAGCTAGGCTGCTTATATTTTCATGTGTTTGTCAAAGGATAGTCTCAAATTCCCCACAGAAAAACAAGAGTGAAATATAAGCCTTTCTTCCTTGCTTATCTCCTCAATAGCCAATACTATTAGTCATACACAGAGAGAGAGGGACTGACCAAAATAGCATCTAAGAGAGAAGGTACATTTTTTGGAGGTTTTCCTCCTTTTGCCAATTGCTCCTGTCATTTTCTCATCTTGCTGTGGCAGAGATGTGCCAGTTCCTACGAAAACGGACCCCAAAATTGCTGTCTCATTTTAAGATACAGCTGCATACCTCAATATATTCAGGAAAATAAATTTGACTGTTGAAAGAATCCTCCTGAAGACATCAGGAAATCTCAGCCTGAAATACAGCATTAAAGTTTTGGAAAGAGAGGAGGAGGAGGATCGGGGCTGTTCATTAAAGTCTCCTCAGCTATGAACAACCAGTTCTCTCATTTCTGCCTACAAGTCATGAAACCAGTATCAACAGGCACAGACTGATTTCTGTACCTCATTAGTGACGTTAATATCTTGGGCATCCTGTGGATATTCTGGTTCTGGTGCATGTAAAACTAAGAAAATGCCCACCAGTTGACAGACATTATACTCACGTAAAATACCTTTACCTGATCTTCCCAAATATTATACGGAAAATTATCATTACTCACCCTGCCAATAGTCTGACATGAAACTTGACTACTTGGATGTATTGCTGCTCACAGTTAACCAGCTTGTGGGTGAAAGTAATTGCTCAGAATAATTTCAGACAACATAATTTAAAGATCATATTCAAAATATCTACAGAGCACTTTACAGTCACATCTAAATCTCCCCAACATCAACTCCAGTCATAAAAACTGGATACACATAACATTCTGCAACGTCTTGGTTTTCTGAAAACAGAGTTTTCCCATTTGAAAGAGACTGTCTTCACTGCTGAGAACCATTTAAATATCTTGTGTTGACTTTCTTTTCAGCAGCAATGGAAATTCTGCATCTCAGAATAGTTAAAAGCACCGGCATGCATATTACACGAAAACTCCCCAAGGTACTGCGACTTTTTTACAGAATGAAAAAGCAGTTTTCTGGCATTTTTCATTCCATCCTACAGAATGCAAGATTTGCTGTTGTTTGAAAATAAAAGGAAATCACTTTTCTAAGACCATCCAGAAAAAGTTTTTCTCCTACAAGAAACAACACAAAGAACTACAAGATCTTCTATCTAGTTAAAATACACAATGCTTAAGCAGTATAATTTTATTCAGGTCTATGCCTTAATGGGCTCATGCACACAACAACTACAACTACATCTCTCAGCCATCAGTGACTGATACTCAGATTACTTAATAGCAAGATATTAGGGCACAAACCCCACCATTTATGAAGAGATAAATAAGGTCCCTCACAATTCTCGATCAAGACTGAGCAAAAGCAGTGAGAAATCGGACTTCCTCATCCCTATCAGCCGCAACAGACTCTTGCTGGAGGTGCGTACGTGGAAAATTGAAAGGGAAACTTGTACTGCACTGGCCAAAATCAAGACTCAAGCCAACATAAGACTTTTGTAAGAAATGCTCATCATGTTCTCATTTATTACTCTTAAAAGCATTAAGCCAAATACTAATGATGTTTCTCGTCATCTCCGCCCAACTCTCCCATACAGGCATACACAAGTGCCATTTCCATATTACACTGCTTTAGTTCTGAGACAATAATTACTACTTTGTTAATAACAAATTCTGCCAAAATATGGCACTCAACTCACCTATGCAGTAAGACTGACATTTACTTGAATGCTCTAAATTACTGTATATCTTAAGTAAATATATTTTTATGGCTTCTTTCTGACAAATTTCTAATACTGTTGAAAACAAGCAAACCTGAACATGCAGACATTTCTATGTCAATAACATTAAGATTATGAAAACAGCAAAATACAAGGCTTAATGTAAGCCCACTGTGCTCATTTTTGTGTGCTCATTTCATCAAAGCATGCACTTAAAGTCAGAATATGTCATCATCTCCAGGCTTTCTGGATACTGTTAATTGATACAATGCAATAAACCCAACAACAATCAATAGTATTTTGTAACCAAAAAAAGCTTTTTAGTATATTTATAGTGACACAAAAACTCTGCAAGTTGGCAAAAACTTTCATTGCACAGATAGTACGCCATTGTCATCCAGTTACACAGAAACTACCCTTTCCCAAGTTGATCTGGTCACTCTGTTTTTACTCTATACTAGAGAAAAGCTGGATGCATGAAAGCCCCAAAAATGTATTTGATATTTACTGATAATCAGAGAAGGGGTTAAATGGCAAATATTAAAGGTAACCATTTTTAAGTCAAAAGGAACAGAGGACCTGTGCTGTTGAGTATCATTACTACTGACTGACGGATTGTTTTTGAGAGTTTCATTTTCGTTTCCATTTTACCTCATGGGGAAGAGGAATTAAGCAATAAAAAGAGCCAAGGTGACTACAACCAGGACTGAAAAATATAAATTTTTAATGGAAATACAAATAAAAATTATGATTAAGATTGATACATGACAGAAGATGATAGTGCAACTGTTTTTTATGGGAGATAAATTTGTTATCAAAACCCAAAGATACCTCATACCACAAATTTACATCTTTTTTTGCAGAGCTTCATATCTGCTCTCTATTTGCACCATATTGCAATGAAGGGGCTGGATGCGTATACACCAGCCTCACGCATCACCTCTGGCGCTGCACAGCGTACAGGAAACACCTCTCCTGTACCTCTGGGACACCCCTCTTCCTTCCTCTTCCACAAGTGGCATAAAAGCAGGGACAGTCTCTTTCTAAGGAGCTCCTACCTTCCACCTGTCCTTATTGTCAGGACTAGTTCTTTCCTAACACCAGTCTTGGGATGCAAGATGCCAAAAGCCATTTTCCCTCTATTACCAATCACACTGTTGAGAATGCAGACTAAGCTGTGTTTAGAATTCACATACTAGCAAAGAGGTTGGCTGTAAACCAGCGGGTCCAGTATGTATCAAGTAATTTCACACAGAGTAATTCAAAAGGTCTTGTATATTTCTGCAAAACATGTCTTCAAGTAAAAATGCAATGCAATAAGCTGAAATAAAACATGTTGCATCTCTGCCTTCACCAAATCTGTTTCATTCTTTTCTTGTCCTTATATATCAAGATTAGTAAGAAAAATGGTAAAATGAGTTTTTGTAAGAGATGGCATTAATATATTCCTGTTCAATTAATAAGCATCCCCATTCATTGCATTAAGAATCAATGCTATAAGCATGCCATCCATATCTTACATTTCTGTCAGTCTGTACTGCCTTATTTCATGTCATCTCAGGTCCACAGAAAGCTTTGTAATTCAGAGGCTTAAAATAGTACTTCTTTTACATTCCTTCACATACCATCAAGACCATTATGGTGGCTGTAGTTTCTTTTTCCTAAAATACTTAATGAAGAGTGATTGGAGGGTGCAAGCAGTCGTTTTGCACTTGGACTCTGAAGGCTTGGCGTTGACCTGATTACATTGGGTTTCACGGCAGGATGAATCTCTGAAACAAAAGAGAGAGAAAAATTATACACACTTGATTTTAAAAAATGAATTTAAATAGTCTATTCAACATATTAAATTTACATTTAAATTTCCAGTGAAAGGGAAGATTCTTCTGTATGACTGTGTTTACAGGACCTTGAATAACAATTCAAACACAAGTCTTCAAACCTACGGTTCCTCCAAGTAAGAAAAAAATCTATTTCACTTTAGATTGCCCAAATTGAATACTATGGTGTAAACGCATAAGGATCTCAGAGACTGAAGAGATAATACAAATCAATCCAAAACAGGTCTGTATTTACATTTTCCTACCCTTTGGAGGTTTGTATTGGACCTACATGCCTGCGGATGTTTCAGCAAGCAAATAAAAGCATAGTGAAATCACCTCAGTACCTCAAGCAATTCAATATTTTCTGTTACAATAACAAGCTGTAAGGTATCTTCCCAAACAAGTCACCAGGTGGAAGTACCAGGGAGCCAGCCACAGCAGGGCTCCAAAGCTAAAACTACCCAAAGTCTGCAGCAGGAACACAAAAATCGTTAAGACTGCACGAGGTTCCCCAGATACCAGCAGACTCTTGTACTGAGTCATTACCAGGGACCTTCAAACATCCCAGAGTATCTAACACATTTCACAGTGTAGGATTATTTTGGAGAAGGAGGAAGAAAGGTGGGTAAGAGGCAGTGACAAACATCTGTCCGGCACACTTCAAAGTGGCAGCTGCTGTGTTTGCCAAAAGCTGACACAGTTGTATGGAAATTTCTCAGTTATCTGCCAGATAAAACTGGCAAAGGAAGCCTCAGTAGAGTCTGCGTGTCCTTCACCACAAATTTGCTGAACCAACTTATTCCCATCACACATTTGGGTTCAAAAGGCCATCACTGTGTCTGTCCTTGGACAGACCCAAATTTGCGAGGGAATCCAGACAGCCCCAGGGCAGGTCCCCATTCCTCTGACACAGCCACAGAGCACCCGCTGCCGGCACTGCGCAGGTTGCGAGGTGCTTGCAGCCTGATTGCAGCCGGCCACCCGACTGCCCCGCTGAGCAGAAGAGACCTCGGGGCTGAGAATGTGAGGGCATAGGGGCTGGGAGATGGGTCAGGAGAGTCAACTCTCCAAGGGGAGTAAGATCAGAAGACAAAAGTTATGCACCTTCCTATTTTGCAGCCCAGGTTTGCACCTCCTGAAGAGTGCTTCCTTCTGCTTTTCTGATTATGAAATAAAGCACAGAAGCTGGGAACATGCCAAATCTAAAATAAGGCCAGGTATCCAAGGAGGAGGCCCTCCAGCCTCTGCTACTCACAGCTATCATGCAGGAGAAACAGAAATCACAAAATCAAAGTCCACAGCGATAGCAGATTTTTCTTCTTTCAGAAAAGCTAAGGAAGTTTGATATCCAAGCACCCGCCTGCCTGGCCTCACAGTCTCGCTCCCACGGCAAGCCTTCACGCACAGCCCGCAGGTCCCCAGCCCAACCCACCCCACTGGCAACCAGCGCGGCTGCAGGGGAGGCTGGGGGTGTGCCGTGAGAAGTCACAGAATGGTTTGCGTTGGAAGGGACCTCAAAGATCATCTAGTCCTAACCCCCCTGCCATGGGCAGGGACACCTCCCACTAGACCCAGTTGCTCAAAACCTCATCCAACGTGGCCTTGAACACCTCCAGGGATGGGGCATCCACAACTTCCCTGGGCAACCTGTTCCTGTGTCTCACCACCCCCACAGGAAAAAATTTCTTCCTAATATCTAATCTAAATCTACCCTCTTTCAGCTTGAAGCTGTTACCCCTGGTCCTGTCACTACCTTCCCTGATCAAGAGTCCCTCCCCTTCTCTCCTGTAGCCCCCTTTAAGTACTGGAAGGGTACTGGAAGACGTGGTGACCTTTAAAAGGCAGATACATAACAGGGGGACAGCCAAACAGTTTCATCAGTATCCAAACAGGTGCAAAGGAGTAGGATGGCCACAGAGACTTGGCCGGGCTGTACTGGGAAGAGCATGCCAGGAGGAGACAAGGGCACAATTAAGATGATCAAGCACACCAGTGCTGAATTGTTAATCACTGGTTTGGTCAGAGCTTGCAACCATCCTCTCAGAGAATGAACACTCTCATCCAAGATGCTTCAAGAGGGTCAGATGAGAAAGAGTAGAGTAGGGTAATGCACCAGGCAGGTGTTAGAATAGCACAGAGCCAGGGTACAGGTAATTGCTTCAGGGCAGTCCTGTAGATTTGGGGCACAGGGTGGGGGTAGGGGGGAAGAGCTAATTTGATGTCACTGATCTTCTCACCACTTACTTAGATAAGAGCTTTTTACTGCCATTCACTGCAATACTCATCTGCTTTTCATACAAAAGAGTTTAGGAACACCAAGCTCCCAGCAGATTTCATGGCACAGCCCATTTTTCATGTTGTAGAGAACAAGTGTCTATTTTGTGTTTCTACTAAAATGAGAACAGAGGTGTGCTTAATGTTATAAACACTACTGATTGCTAAAGTAAAACTTCCGGCTGAAACAGAAAGGTTTGCACTGTTTGCTGAAGGTGATTGAAATTTGGATTCTAAAATGCTCATTTGGAAATCTTTTCCAATTTTCTGAAGGGAATAGTTAATTTTCAGGGTAACACCACAAAAATATTATCTTATCTGCCAAAGAGCTCCAGCAGCATCCACAACAATCCCAGAAGTTGCATCAACATACTGGAACTCGTAAATTCCTTCTGCCTGCAGCGTATAGGAGATGTAATTTTCTATTTTCAGGGTGAGTGAACAGTTGAAGAAGGAAGCATTTACTTCCTTTGACTTTTCTTCAGTCTGGAGGTCACTAATTCTTCATTAGTTTACCACAAAGGCTGCCCTTTCTCTTTCTGCACAGAGGAAGGTAGCAAGACCAAGCTCGCCTTTTAAGTTCTAGAAAGGAACTTAATCAAACCGCCAGGACCACTTCCCAATAGCCTGAGTCCTTCCTGTGGGGTCTTTACACCACGCACTCATTCATCTTCTACATATGGACTTGCTTCAAGCATTTGCATGCTTTAGATCAGCACTTTCTAACTAGCTGCTTCATCACCCCTGAGAGAAGTAATGAGGCATTTCAGGGATTTTGCCTGAATTACATTATCCAATCATATTATTGTATTATGGAATAATAGTAATTAGGCATTTTTTTTTCTGCTGCTATTATCCTTGTTCTATTGCCTAGTACTTCACTGAAAATCTCCTGGCCACCTGCACCTTCTGTTAACTCAGAGAACTATAACATCCAAATAATCAAAATTATCCCTTAGCCACACAACAGATAACCAGTTGGCCAGACTAGGATCATATGATAATTTCTGAAACAAAAATAAAGAAACAGTACTTGAACAACCTATTAAGAACCTTTATTATAGGACCAGATTGCAGCCTTAAACAAGTAATTTGCAATAACGACTCTAAAAGCTTCTATTTCCACTCATATCACTAGGGGAAAAAAAAATAAATCAAAGCAAAGAGAAGTCAGTCTCCTACTGAGTCACTTAAATAAGCATCCTGGCTTCCAGAGGTGCTTAAGCAGCTGCACTGCTCTCTCATCTCATCTCCTCAACATGCATCCCAGCTGGAAACATTAGCCTGGTTTCCTCATAACTAGGAGGTAATATAGGACATTTAATTAGCCAGGGAATGCCCTTGGGGGGTTTGTTTAGTAAGCACAGTGATGACTGAAAAGATTACAGGGGATTAGCCCCAGCTCTCTGGAGGACAGGGCCTTCTTTAATGCTTAACCTACCTCACCTGAGGGACTGGCAGCCAAGATGCGGAACAGGGATAAAGGGAAGTGATGACCCGGGATGTGCAGGGCACTGAAATCCTCTCTGCCTTATCAGGAGGGCTGAAAACAGCAGTGCCCTGAGAGACAGAGTTAACTGTGTTCCAATAAATGCCTGTGGGAATGGCATGGAAGGAATTTTAAAAAGAAAATAAATACCACCTGTATAAACTATGACATGATAGTTAATGATAAATTTTATGAGGAAAAAATAATGTAAGCATTACTTATCCACTGGAACATGCAAACAAACATCCCAAACAAACAAAAAACTGTCACAAACTAAACTAAAAAAAACCAAACCAAAACAAACCCACCAAGCCAAATGGCAAACAAAAATCTATTTTGTAGCCATCCCTATACAGCTAATTCAGATGCACGTCCACAGCTACACTGGGTACACTTCATATCCCTGTAACACCTATCACTTACCGGCATCTGCAGTGAGATACCTTCACTTCCTGCACAGTCAAAGGCTAAGCGGACTCTACAGGTACCTGGTATATTTTAGCACTGTTTATCTTCTCCAAAGCCTTCATCTAAGTACACATAATGCTACCTGCAACTGTTCATCCCTCTACTCCATTAAACCTACAGAATTATGCTCCCAGAGGCATCAAGACGACCCCCTCGCTGACTAAGTAACACGGCACTAAGACCATGCAGTATCTGCTAAGATTACACACGTCGCCATTTCTTGGTTTGAGTGCATAGACAGGGTCAGCCAGATGAACCACCCATCTCTCCTGATGGACTGTCCCCTCACAACCACAGCTCCACCAACTGGATCAAACCACTCTAATGACAACATCTGTAACGCACACAGCTGGGATGCCCGTAGGAAATTACCACTATCTTTTTTCTTAAACTCCAGGGCAGGAGGAATCAAAATTCAGTGAGAGTGGGCATTCATTCTTTGCTATCCAGTTTTCTGAAGTTTGGATTTTGTTTAAGATAGATGTTCTGGAAGAACGGTTATAACTACATTAACAGCTGACTTCTATTTCAGTAAGTCAAGAGACTGCTATCATTTACTTTGTTCCAGTACAAAAAAACTCCTGTTGGTTGAAATTTTGAGCAAAACATCTAGACTGAGCTCCACCCTAGGCATCACTTCTGTAGAACAGGATTAATACACTGCAGGATTATTCACTGCTTCTCTGACCAATGGACTGATTTCCATATGCATTTGAGAATTAATAAAGAGCCTCTGGGGTAGCTCAACTCTTCCATAACCGTGTAAATATTTAATAGGCAGTGGTGGTTCCTTGCAAAGAGGATGACTTTCGGTTTTTTAGTAAGGAATCACAATTACCAGAATTTATCCTCTCCCCTTTATCTTATGTGAGTTCACAGTCCTCTTGGCTGGGATCTCAGTACAGATTTCATCGCATCTTTTAAAAATTAAAAGATCAGTGTCTCGGTGTGGCTGAGGTCTCCTCCTTTTAAGTACAGAGGAGTATTACAAGTGGATTCAAGGGGCACAGTAGAGCAGCCCTGAGCATGCTGAGTATCTCCCCTTTGAGCACTTATTATTTAGATTACCAGACTATTTTCCACATCCTAAATTACATCAGCTTTCACTCTGCCATTTTAAACCAGTATCAGAAGGCCTTCTGCCTACATCCTGCAAGTTCAATCGTGCAGTTTTGCAACTGATAGCAGACCAAAATTTTTGTTTATTAACTTTATAGTTTTCCTGTTACTAAAAGCATACATCTCTCATTCTCTACATATAGGATTTTTAAGTATCAGCACACACTGAATGTTCATGTGGGTTGTTTTTCACTGGAGGCAGATACGCACCTAAATACCCAATGATACATGACAGTGGTTTTCTGGTGCTTTTTATCTTCAGAGGATTTCCAGCAAGTTCACAATGTCGATCTGCATCTGAGAATTTTAAAGGATAAAACTCAGTTTAAATATTTTACCATTACAACTATAAATAGGACACACCAACCAGTTTCTGACTTGCATTTTTACCACAAATTTCTTTTTTCCTTTTAGCACATGTTGTTCTTTTTTTCATCAGTGCTAATAATGATGGATATTTAAAGGCAGGCCATATCCTCCTTCATGCAAGTGATGTTAATTAATTTTTTTTAAAGCTAATGTAAATTTTAACACAAATTTGCATTTTTCTGCTTACAAAGTTTTTTTGGAGACAGCTAGGCAAATGAAACACAGATGAAAAGAAGAGTAGTAAAATAAAAACAGCTCTGGCTATTCAAAATAATTTACATTTAATTAATTGTTTTCTGCAAGCTTGTCTGGCTCTAAATGGGGTAATACAGAGGTAAGGATTTAAAGCTGGGACTACTGATTTCTGTCGTGTCTTACTCATATGGTATAGTGATTCACACACTTCTTAATTAGTAAAACAGAACATGGGGGCTACCATGGCAAGATGAAGCTTAAAAAAAACCAAACAAACCACCCCTTTGCTATAAACTTTTGAACAAAGCATAAC
Organism: Pterocles gutturalis; assembly: GCF_000699245.1. Classification (NCBI taxonomy): domain Eukaryota; kingdom Metazoa; phylum Chordata; class Aves; order Pterocliformes; family Pteroclidae; genus Pterocles; species Pterocles gutturalis. Next base: position 19,834 of record NW_010129499.1, on the reverse strand, counting down.
CAAGTACGACAGAGCTCAAAGGTCTCAAAGATCATAACTTCCTGCACCGTAAACGGAAATAAGCAGTTCCGTAACTACCTTAAATTTGCTGCTACAGCTATGTACTCACACCTTTAAAGGCACTGTGAATACACAAGCAGAGAATCTGTCTAAATGCCCCAAACATAGAAGTATAACTATGAAGAGGTTAATGCTTAGACTGTGGAGCCAATCAACCTACGGCAAATACTCCCAAAACACTAGGTTTCAGTAAATAGTTTCAAGACAATTGGAACTATGATATCTTTTTTTAAACTATTCAGAATGACTGAGTTACCTGTCTTCCAAAAGCACAGAAGTAATCCCCATATAGGGCTCCCAGTATCCCTAGAACACCAGTATTCCATTCTGCACAAAATTGCATTCACATCTTAGTTGTGTAGATCTAGAATTCTCTCACATGGAATTACTTTCCACATATACATAACCTACACGTACACCTTTCTCTGTATAGGTTTCAAATATGCACATGCAGATCTGCATTTTCTAACAAGCTTTACAGGAGCTAGGTATTATAAACACATCATAATAATTATAATTCTACTTTATTCCACCTTGCGTTTTATCAAAATATTCCTGTTTGCTTCATTCCAGCACACGGGATGGAGTACACAGTCACATGAAGGGGATAAGACACTACGTAGAACAATTTAGAATCTCTTTATATATTCTATCTATCTCTGTGCAAAAACTATGTAGGTCACAAAACCACAGCAATGACTGAAATAAGCATTTCAGTATGTTCACAGATGTTTTCAATGCAGCAGACAAGCACAACTTATTTCAATATATTAAGGAATCCACTTGAAATTCTGGAAATGCTGGCTGGTATCTGGACAGCCCAAAGGTTCCAGAGCCCTAATGCTGAGTATACAAAATACTTTATTATTTTATCTTAATAACAAAATACACTCTTCTCAGTGAATAAAAGTGCACTGAGCCTGGTGTCTGGAATATTTTTAATATTCCATAACACTTGAAATATTTTAAGTGACAGAATAGAATGATGTGTCTCCACTGTCTCCCTTAGTAAAATAAGCACAGACTATACAGTACGTATTTTATAGTTACTTTGGGAACAGCAAAGCATCGCCCAAGAAGTAATTAGCAAGAAAATTTTCCATCGGTATGTCTTCACTGTAAAAAAAGACACTGAATCATGGTAAGATATTAACATGCTGACTGAGAATACAGGGTGCAAAGAGAGCACAATTTCCACGCTTGAGGCAAAGCATGTTCACCAAAGGTACTGGGTGGGTATTCCAAAGCACACCTATCAAAACAGTTAAATATGTTTAACAGCAGCAAACTTTAATCCACAATATGATACTCCTATAAAAAGTATAATAAAGTTTATGATCGTCATGCACTATACACAGAAAAACACAAAAGTTAGATTGTGCATCACTCTCAAGTGTAAAACCATAGAATAAAATTTAGGTGGAAAATTGTCAAAAACAAAGTTAAAAACAAGTCCTAAAATCAAATATGGGCTTCCATGTTTACAATAAAAATCACAGTATGATCAGTGAAATAGTGGAAGCTATGAGAAAAAAAAAATAAAAGAAAAAAAGGGAGTATTACATTTGATAGTGTATTTTTTCAAACATATCAAAAGCAGAAAGTGGGCCAGTGCCTGCAGCCATAGGAGATGATCAAGGTGTGAGGAAAATATACAGGAAAGATAAAGGCATGGCAGAAAAGCTGGATGCATTCTTTGCGTCAGCATTTGCTGTGGAAGAACTTAAAGAAACTCACTTTCAAAATCCTGTTACAAGGAAAACATGAGAACTGTGTCACATTAAAGTGTCCACAGCAAATATTTCAAAACAAACTGGCTATGAATAAAAACAAGTTATCAGGACCAGGTGGAATTAATCCAGACAGCAACTGCTGAGCACACACACTACTGGTGTTTAACTAATGCGTAAACTGGTCTCGGTTCAAGAGAACAAAACCACAGCAAATGCGATAACATTCTTCAGTAAGCAGGTCTGCTGACTGGCAGAGGGGTTGAATCATTAATAGAGGGATACAGTTAAATATGGAAACATCAAGGGAGCCTACAAAGACCTTGGAAAGGGAAACATGTCTAATTGTTCACATTATTCAGCAGTGTGTCCTTGCAACAAGAAGGATGACCGCGTACTAAGCCTTACCAGCCCGAGTGCAGCCCCCAGGGCGAGGGAGGCGACCCTTCCTCTCAGCCAGACCCCGCGCTGAGTTCTGGGATCCACACAACAAGAGAGATATGGACGTACTGGAGCAAGTCCAGCTATTGGAGAGTCTGGTTTGGGGCTGGAGTACAGGATGTACCCAGAGAGTCTGAGGGAAGGGGTCTGGTCACCCTGGAGATGAGCAGCCCAAGGGGAGACCTGGGTGCCACCTGCAACCACACAGCAGCAGAGCACAGAGCAGACCGAGCCAGACCCTTCTCAGAGGTGTGTAGGGAGAGGACAACATACTATTACTGTTGTCTACGGCAACAGACACAAGCTGGGAGATGGGAAATTCTTTTTAGACGTAAAGAAAAGATTATTTTCTGTGAGGTTGATCAAACACTGGAAGAGGGGCCCAGCGAAGCCATGGAGCCTCTGTCCTTGGAGAGGCACAAATCTCCTCTGGATAAAATGCCCATGAGCACATGGACTTTATGCAGGGGGTGGTATTAGAGACCTCCAGAGGTCCCTTCGTACCTACACATCCTGTAAACCAGCAATCGCAAGTGTCACAGGTCTGCCAGATCCTCTGAAGGAATCATGACATGTACATGTACAGGTGATCTGGCATCCCACCTGGCGTTTCAATTAGCTTTTAACAAACTGTGTCAAAGACCGTTGCTGTCCAGGGTGAAAGAGAAGTTCTTTTCAGGGATTAGCACCTGATTAAAATCAATTGTCTATGCAACCCCCAAAGGATCTGTGCTGTTCAAAATATAAAAGATCAGGAAAAGACGTGATTAGGGAGTTGAAGTTTCCTGATAAGAAATTACTGAGCACAATCAAAGCTAAAATTGATGGCAAAGGATATCAGCAGGATTAAGCAATAAATGTAAAATAATTCTTAAGGGGTAAAATGACTGTAATGTACAGATATATAACGATGGGTGCTAAACTACCACCACCCAGAAAAGAATTAATGGAGTCAGTGTCAACAGCTTTCTAAACGTATCTAAACAATACCCAAGAACAGTCACTTAAAGAGAAATTAAAATATTAGAAAGAATGATAGGGTGAAAAACACAAAATAGAAAACATCATGTGACCCTCTCTAAAACGATGGGAAGCCCTTACTTTGAAGTGCGTGTAATTTGGGGCACCATAACCCTAAAAAGTATACAGTACCATTAGAAAAATTACAGGGAACAACATTACGAACCACAGCATGAAACGGATTCTTTATGAGGCTTTGAACAGACCAAGTTCTTAATCTAGAAAAGTCGTAACTGCTGTGAATATTACGGAAGTCAACAAAATCAGGAATGATATGGAGAAGATGACAGTGAAGGTTTGTTCTTTTAGATTTGAACAGGTTTTTAAATTATTTTCTTTTTCTAAACTAGATTTGTAGGTCTCTCGAGCTTAAGAGACTGTCATTGGAGAGTTATTTCTCTTTGATACTCCATCATATCCCTATAAAAATTCTGATTATTTTATGAATCTACTGTGCTCTGTGTATTCCCTGAATTCTGTTCTTAGAATCTCTGGAAAAAAACTAGTGTGTTCTTGTAATTATTTTACTGGTTACTAAAATCTGGCACAAATTATATTAAAAGATAATAGTAGAGAAAATATTTTCACACTCAATGCAGCCAAAAGATCTTCCATAGCTGTCCAAATCAAGGATATAAAAGTTATTTGTTACTCAATACTCGCAAATATTACTCACTTCAGATGAATGGACAGTTTTATGTCAGTAAAACATAGGCTGTACGCTTACAAAGACAGATAGGTAATAAGATCTTTGCATATTCTACTTAATTTTCACTCATCTTTGTTTTATCAAACCAGATTGTAACACGTATTACATACCAAACTTGTTATTAAATCTGCAGATTTAAAGATATGTTAAGTTTTGAACATTAGTAGTATACCCATTTCCAGATAACTATATATATTATACAAATATTACCATCATCTGAATACATTCTGACAATCATGTCTACATAGCTATAGTGTAGTTACCCAAATTTAAAGTACTACAATTAACACAGTTATATTGATAAAACTATATAGGAGCAGGAAAACAAACAAACAAACAAACAAAACCCCACTCCCCTAAAAATCTTCCTGTGCTGAAGTAAGAAGGTTCACAGATGCGTGGCTCACTGCCATGCACATATGAACACGCTTGTAAGCTGGAGACAGATCCAATCTTGTCAGTGACTGACTGGAAAAGAATGTCCACTTTGGTTTCCTCCAATTAAAAGACCTTCCATAGACAGGATAGTTTTGCTTTACTTTCTTAAAAGAAGTGCAATATATTCAAAATAAAAAGGAGGTATTTTGCCTGATTTAGAGCATGTGCATTTCCTCTTACTGAAACAGTTCACTGATTCTAATTATTCCTGAAAATCTGTCAGATAAGCTTATTGTCAACAACTACAGTAAGACTATTATCTTCAGGCAGAACAAAGTCTGAGATTTCTGCAATGGGTTGTGCTCCTGGCAGGAGATGCTGTGCCTTCTCAACCTCCTGGTGACCATCCCTGGACTGAACTGGGATGTAGATGCATCAACTCCACCACCTCCTGCTGGCAGCTGAGCAGTGATCATGCTAGACGTCTCACTAATGAGAAAAATCTTATTCTCTGCACTAACTGAAGGAATGATGAACATAGAATAGGACCTTGTTTTCTGCCAGTGGATGCAATGGTCCAAGGGAGATGATGTGGGTGGAACTGCAATAATAAAAAATACTCTGTCTGAAATCTGTTTCCACCTAAAAGATGGTTGGTCCCAAGATCAGCATTCTCAGAGACTGCCATGCCCCTCCAAAACAAAAGAAGTATCTGCATATGAGTTCAGGTGCAAAAATTTAATTTATTTTATGCAAACTCTGATGGGCTTTTTCACTTTCTCAGAACTGGGAATTAGCTTCATTTACAACCTGACTCTTCAACAAATTGCATATGACTAAGAAGGTATAAAACCTGGTATGCTGCTTGGGTAAGTGCCCTACCATCCTTTCGTCTTTAGATTTTATGGTTTCTGAGTTGGTATGGTGCACACTGCAATATAGTTGTGAAATGCAGTTATGTTTTCAAGCACTGGTTTGGCACCCGCAAAGAATCAGGTGAGTCTGACAAAGCATCTAAGCAATCATTAGATTCAAATTTCAGCACACCAACGTGGAAAACAAATTCCAAATCAATTCTTGGACATCCTAACCATCTCATGCCATATCACATCCTGGGTGACCTGCTATCCTGGCCAGGTTATTATCTAAGCACGATTATAGCTTTTGTAGCACCACCACAGACATTCATTCGAAACTGTAATTACTCAGTGGTAGTCAACATATGAAATCATTACTGTTAATTAAATATCTTATTAAAAAAATTAAGACATTTTAAAATTACTTGCATCAAGCTATCCCTACAAAAGGATTCATGGCATTCAGGAAGAGAGAGCCTATTTAGTTGTAACACTAAAGACTACAGAGTGCACTGAACCTAAGTACAGGAACAAAATCAGAAAACTATTTTTTTTTATTTACTTACTAGGCTTTACTAGAGTCAGAATATAACAATGGCAATGCAGGTAAGAGCATTGTATGAATCCACAAGGAGAAATATTTCCAGAAACAGAATATATGTGTGTGTGTATCTGTATGTGTGTACACACAAACACGATTTCAATTAATTAAATGAGGTATAATCTGGTTTCCACTATTATAAATTAATTTGAATGTTGTGTTCAAAAAGCATTGACAACTGTGACTTTTTTTTCAGGAAGTATCAGCATTCAAAAAGATAAAACTGTAAGGTCCAAATTTTGCTTTAAGCCAAAAGAATACTGAAAGACAGAGATTACAGGAAAAAAATATCTTTTGGCTCTTGATGCTAATCTGATGCGGCACTTTTCATTCAAAGGAACAAAGAGGAAACACTCACAGTACTGCCAGTCTGATTCAAGAACGACTATTTCCTGCTGCAAAACTCAGCTTTTCACTCTTGTAAATTGAACTGTGTATATAACACTTGTTCTGGTATGATGATTAACAGTTGGATTAAACTTTTTTTCTTCTGTTTTTTCTCTTCCTTAAACAAAAGCTTCAACTTCTTTCGAATTGAGATACTGCAGCGAGTGAGAAGAAATAGGAGTATGGATAAAAAGATTCAAGGCTCAAGTGAACTTCTACAATTAGTTCTCCTCCATGATTCAGCAGAAATCAGTGCCAATTACATAAGTTAAAAGGTTCAATGCTTTCCTCTCAGCAAATAACTCTTATTTTGTATTAAGGATTAAAATCATAATCCTAGTCCAGTCTTAGACACACTTCTTCCATAGAGTACAACCCATTTTATTCACAGAGTGGACATACAGTTTTCTTAAATCTGCACCTTACTTGCATAGCTTTGAAAGAAGAAAATGGCCAACAGGACAACTAAATAAATAAGACAAGGACAACTAACAGAAATATTCACCAAGTTTTGGACAGCTGCACAACTAGGTGAAGAGTTTGCATGTGAAGAATGGCTGGTGTTAAAGCATGTAAGGGGAAAATAATTACTCAGAACCAGATTTTAAACCTCCATGGAGTAAATTTCTTATAATCAACACTGACATCATCAGCATCTCAGTTATATATGCTGGGAAAACATCTAGCGTTAATCCAGTAAATACAGTTATAAAACCAACCTCTAATGTTCTAAAAAGGTCTCTTCAGTTCTCATACAACTGACAGTACGACGAGCCAGCACGGCTCATCTTGGAATAACAAGCATCTGCTCCAAGAAATGCATCTATGGAAGACTGCGAAACATAACCAGTGTGAGCAGTAAAACACCACGCTCAGAGCAG
>NW_010129499.1:10637-12744 GCF_000699245.1 Pterocles gutturalis | reverse complement strand
AGTGACTTTGCAGCAGAATTTCTACACGTATGGACATAAAGAGACTTTCTGTTGTTATCTACAACAACTCAAAATCTTTTGTCATACTGATAGAAAATTTATCAGTTCTTTATATTTTGGCTACAAAAAGAACAAGCATAATCCAGAATTTTATTTGGAACTGGAACAGACAAAAAAAAAAACCAACCCTATGCAACTATGATGTAATAATAAACATGGCTATCACCACCATCTGATCACCACAGTAACAAAGGGCTGTATTGCAGGCCGGATTTCATTTCTTATGCATCCTCAGCTCCTTATTCCTTGATCAACCCCACTGAGAAAAAGTAAACCATGTACAGATTTATACCTTCTGTTTGGTGAAAAAATAAAGAAACAATAGAAAAGCGAACTTCTTTCACACTGCCTAGTAGGAGGGACGTTTTTTTATGTCATGGCATTGATTTACCCTCCCTGCTCCTGATCTTTTTTTTAAGTTAAAACTTTTTGTAAGTGAATGAGGTAATAGCTATCCCCTTTTTAATCCATTTGAAATGTTTCCCCAGACTGAAATCTGTTCCAAGGCAGACAGACTTTATCCAACGTGTTGGTGATATGCTGGACAAATGAAAAAATGAAAAGCAAAAGCGTATAGACAAGAAATGTTTATTGAAAAAGAAAATAAAATTAAAAGACAAAAATGGGTGGGAAGCACAGCACACAGAACTAAGAATTAAAAAAACATCTTACATTCTGCCTTAATGGCAGCACAGTTAATAGGGACAAAGGGACGTCTTGCTGCCTGCCGCAGCCGGAGGGTATTTTTGCAGACCTGACGGGCTAGTTTTGTCCAACATGTTGTGTGAAGAAAGAAAGCTTGACGTGTTTTCACTGCCGACTTTGGACTTCCAGTATTACGAACTGGAGTTCCCTGTGTGGCCTGCCGGGACATGTGAGTTCTAACATGGGATTCCTACAAAAACAAACAAAAAATCATAACACATACATCTGAATTACAGCATTGAAAAAAAATACGCAATTTGGATGAATTCACAAGTGTAATCAAATATCTATAATATGTATAAGCGCTATACAAAGAACTGGGGCTTATGTATGAAGCTATAAACACAAAGTAGAGAACTCTGCTGTGAGTGGATACATAATACCATTCTAGATGAGATATTGCATTATTATCTCTAAAATGTTAATATGACTATTTAGTTGACAAGATGACATTTGTCCACCAAAAATGCATAAAGTGGATACTTGTTTATCAAAGACTTAGTCAAATAAAGACATGGCAGAACCTGCACACTGTTCAGTTCTACTTAAGACAGGAGAAGGATTAATAAATTGAGTTTTGTAATACCGAAGGTGAACACATACATAAAAAAAATAATGCATTAAATATTCAAATCACAGCAGCCTTGTGAAAGCAACACATTTTGTTTTAGGAAAGTTTATCTACACAATCCTACCTCTGTAGGTTGGCTGGAAGACAGTTTATCTTCATCTGTCTGTGTGGGCATTTTCAGACCACCGTATTTCTTCCAATAAATCCAGCAAGATGCACACAATCTACACTGCATATTAGGTGGACCCCAAGAATACCATTGGTGAGACTGTGGAGCTGAGGAGAAGAAAACAGCACAAGTAAACTGGTGCACACTACATTCAATGTAATAAATCCAAATGCTGCAATAAATGGCTTTATATGGCATTATAAGAGCCCTATATGGATAAATATCTAATACATTTGACAGGGAACTTGAACAAGAACTTGAATTTTTAGTTGATTTGTTTTTTACAAAAGCACAACAGAAGTTAACTCCAAATGGAAGCTTTGAAAATGCTTCCTTATATAATTTGAAACCAGGACCTTTGTATTGCCAAGAAATTTTCTTCCAGGGGACTACCAAAACAAAAAACTCTATAAATCCTCCGCTGTTCTAATCTTATCTGCTTGTTACTTACTGAATTACTTAAAATCTGGGTTTTCTGCTCAAGTCATGCAAAGTGGGTACTTGTAAATCAAGATCTGTATAAGAAAAAGACAAGCGCATCTCCTATTGACCTTGAAGATGCACATGTACATTTATCTTGTGCATGTGGAGACTCAGCAGGA
>NW_010129499.1:0-10627 GCF_000699245.1 Pterocles gutturalis | reverse complement strand
TAATTTAACTTTTTTTCTTTTCTTTTTGTCATATTTCACAAGAAAACTCTTCTTTAAAAATTTGATCTGGAAAACAACAAAGTATATAACTGTAACTTTCTATATGCAAAATATGAATTTAATTGGTGTTTAAGAGACAGGCAGCCATAGCAATACTAAGTGATGAACTCTCGTATGGTAGGCCTTTTCAATTCTTTCCATTTCTAGATTTTATTATATCTGCTCTCATATAAACTATGCTGAAGGCTGCTATTTCAAGAAGTCCAACAAACAGCATCAGAAACACACAAAATACTAGAAAAAAACCCAAAACCAACACACCCCATCCTTCCCCCAGTCCCCTCAACAACAACAGAGGAGGGGGGAAACAAAAAAAAACACCCCAAAAAACCTCAAAAACTTTGCAGCCTTACAGGAGAAAAAAAAAAAAAATCAATATAATATTCTGAAGGTAAAGGAATAACATATCAGTGCAATCATACTAATTTATCTTTCTGATTGTTAAAAAAACAAAGTGGATTTGAATATTGACATTTAATAAATATATTGAAGGCAGCTCTAACTTAATTTATTTCTGCCACACACGTCATTGAAAATATGCAATTTTAAGCATGCAAACAGAAGTACATATATTTATTTTTAGAAAACAGTGTATATTAAGGCTGGCCTAAACAATTACATTATTAAAAAATAATAATAAATTTACTTACTATAGCAGCTTTCACAAGCCCGACCTATTAGTGAGGCCTGTGCCTGATAAGAGGCTCCCATTGCTCCATTGACTGCAGCAGGTTTCCCATTGTTGATGGATATTTGATTGGGATTTGGTTTGTTGCTTTAAATAAATAATAAAAAAGGTGTTTTACTAACTAGTTGGTCAACATGAAAACAAACAATTTAATTGTGGAATTCTGATGTGTGGTGACAACATCTGTAAAATTTGCTCTAAACAACAAGGCTAATTTTATACTCCTCTGTAATGTCAGCACTGTAAGAAACTTGCTATCTAAAGAGCTGCTTTGATACTCAAATTTACAGATCTTTGTAAAATGCTCTCCCATCGTCCAAGCTATTTGGCAAGCTAGTAAAAGACCAAATCTCAGGGTCAAGCATTAACAAAAGCCTGACACAGCACAAAAATTAAGAAAGGGGTTCCAGTCAACAGATAAGGCTTTACAAGGTGTGGCAGACTTTGGGTGAAGTATAACGAGTAGTAACGCTGCCTGTAATACTACAAGGCTCTCCACCGTAGAAGAGGGTCTGCAGCTCCTGTCTCAAGCAGAAGTACATCTCTTCCCACCAACTGCATCAAATGTAAATGTCCCACAGCCCTGGCAAAGCCTGCCTATATAATATCAGGCTGTTCTGTTTGGATTCTGTCCTAAACTACTTTTTCTCTGAGAAGGTTGAAGAACTGGTTTTGGATTTTTCTTTTGTTATTATATTATTATTGTAATTATTTTACCTACTAATACTTGAGTGAATTAGGACTTTACAGGTCAGTTAATTCAGAGAGAATTAATACACTCCTCACTAGGTTAAGTACAATATTTCCAAAGCTCCAACTCTGTGGGTGTTAATTACCCCTTTGACAATACTCTCAATACAATGCATGGCTGGATATATTGATTCCTAAGACGATTATTCGTTACTTTAGGTAGGACTAAATGTATTGAAGAGTAGATAAAGTGACTAACTGAAGAAACCTGTGCTGTATCAAGTCTCTACTCCAAATGCCAGCAAGTCTGTCTCCTGCCTTTTCCTTTTTCACCATATCCAGTGAGAGACACTTTTACAATTTCCAGATACTCTTTATCAAGTACCTTGGGCTCAGCTACAAGAGAAGGGATGGAGAGCCGATTAAGTCTCACACATTATGATCTGTTGCTTAGTTACCTTCCAGAGAAGCAATGAATTAAAAGGGACTCTCTGGTATTGCAGAAAGAACCCTGCTTTTACAGGAAATACCTTATGATCAAGTTCAAAAGGTATTCAGGTCTGAGAATCAATTCTACTCAGATTTCAAGTAAGTCTTGAAATAGAGCGTTAGCAATCTTTGCCCACAAGTGCCCCAGACTGCACAGTTATCAAAGACTTGAGAAGTCTTACCAACCTCTTACCATCAACTATAGATTTTGTAAGAAAGACAGTAAGAAAGATAAACACAAAAATCCTAAATTTCACAACAGGTTTTCTTATCCAAACTAGTCTTTATTGTGAGCATACTGGCAAAAGTCCTGAATTGTCTACGTGGACCAAGGAAACTAAATTGAAAAAGGATTAAAGACTGAGCATCTTACAGTTCTCCCAAAGCAGTGACTTCCCCAACAGGGTTAGGGAACACTCATTCTAGAGTTTTCAGCTTTTTTTTAAAAGGCATCATTCATTAGAGACTAGAGCTTCAAAACTCACAATATTTCTTCAGAGATAAAAGACTGAATTTAATAGTCTGCTGTTTGTATATTAAATCTGTTTAAGAGAGAAAAGTCTGTATGAAATACAGAAATGAACCTCTATTGTATGCAATTTATACAAGTGATCAAAAAGACAACAGTGGATTTTCAAAGTATTTCATTTGGTATTCTAGTCTTCTGTTATACAAACACACATAACAATGGGAAATTCACATTTATGAAAACTGAATATACCCACAGAAAGCTTAAAAGAATGCCATCTGTAATCCTTTCTCTTCTCATAATCTTGAGGAAATTATGAATATGGAAGAGACAGATTTTTGTCTTGTTTCTGTAAACTACATGTTAACAAAAGCAGATGTAGCATCAAGTTTAAATCTAAAAAAACAGATTAAAACCCCTCAGAAGAAAACAGATTTAATAAGACCTGTTCAAAAATAAGGCTCTATGCTACCTTTAATTTACAGCCAGAATATCTCTTGTGTCTAGCTGAAGAACAGACTGTATCAGCAAGATGAAACTGTGATGGGAAAGTATCTGGTTTTATTTTATGTAACTACAGTAACAAGTGCTTCTATTCTGAAATATTGCATTTACATAAATATGTAGTGTGCTACAGGTATCTGGAAGCAAGTATTCCAGAAAAACTGCTTTTCAAATGACAGGGCCCTTCTTGCATGTGAGCAGTCCATGTAGCACTCAATCACCTTTCATAGAACTTCCCACCATTCCAGAACAGGCAGCTTACAGGTCAAAGACAATGGGCTGAGTTAAGTATGAAGGTTTCACTCATGAGAAGAGTTTGCAGCATTTTCTGATTATACCTCTGTATATTCTGTTTCTAGACAACAAATATTTAGAAAGTAACTAGTAAAAAGACAACTAAGAAAATATCAAAATGCACTGTTTCAATTTTACCTGTACATTATTAAAAAAATTACTTTGTTATACTCACTAGGTGGGGATGTATACTTGTTTCAATTTACTTTCTGCTTCAGCCGCTTTCAGTCGTTTCTAGTTGAAAAATTAACACATTAAAATACTTTACTGTATTCAAGTACAAGATTTCATAAAACTGCACAAAATCCATCTTCAAATTATTTCTATTTTGTGATTCCACAAGAGCCTCCAAAACAAGTCTAGAAATTTACAAGATTAAAACCATGAAAAACAAGTTCTCTATTTTTATTTGAATTTACAATTTGTTTGAAATTACAATTTTTTTTAATTTTTTTTAATTTTTTTTAATTGTTTGAAATTTACAATTTGTTTGAAATTACAGCATACTGTCCGCCCCAGTAAAAACTCACAGGCCTCACATGAGAGCAAAACTGTAAAAACAACTATTACAATTTACATCAATTACATCTACATAAACATGTATGACATTGTGGCTAACCCTCACTGCAGAGTAAGTAGAAAATAAATGAATGGTGAGTTCCTCATTAGTCATGTAACTCAATACTTCTTGTGGGCTCTGTCAAGCCTGAGGCTAGTATTTTATAAGCAGCCTAAGGAAGGGGAACAGTGAAGTCCACTGACTGTTGGAAATAACTAAACATCTACTTCCGTTAAATGCCATTAAAACTGTGGCTCAGGAACACAGCAGTAGCAGGACAGCTATGCTACTATCAAGAGAGTCTGTGAATTTACTAAATTATTACTTTCTTCATACTTGCAACAAACACAGAAAGCACTGCACTCAAGGTAGTAATACTAACTTCTAAAATGTTGATAAGTTTTAATTATTGCTATATGTTACACAAGTAACTAAGACAATATTTTTTCAGCAATAGCACAACAAAATACAGAGTTCAGATGTCTACTGGTTATTTGAAACACTTGTCTGTGTGTAAAAGATGAAGGGAAAAAAAATTATTCCCCTGCTCTTCCTGTACTCAAAACATTATTTCTGTTCACTTGAAGGGGGGAAAAAAAAAAAAAAAGAGAGAGAGAGAGAGAAAAGGAGTTGAAATTAGGTCAATTTTATCATAGAGGAAGGAGAAAGAAAGGGGGGGAGGGGACACTGACATCCAGCAATAATAAACAAACACTGCCTCCCTGTCTCTCAAGATTCCTCCTTTCTTTATCAGGTGTTTAAAACTCAGTCATCCACTTCTCCTACAACAGCCAGTTTTCTTCTCTGCTTTACTCCCATTTTCTGCTATCCAATCTTTGCAAGGCTCACAATCCAGGAAGATATTTCCCACCTTGAGAAAAGTATCATCAGACGACTCTGCTCTGAGAGTCTCTTGCCTGAGCCACGAGGCGAGTTAAGGGTTAATCGGCTTTACTGGTTGAGTAGCCCAAGTAGGGCTCCTCACATATGCCACTGCTCTTTTCCATTTCAGAAAGTTGCCCCTGTGCCACTCATTAGCATAACCCTCATTTACAAAAAGTGCATTTTTGACAAGCAATCTATGACAAATAGACTCCTAAGCAGTCCATGCCATCATGAATTACTTCCCATATGATATGAGAGCCTTTTCCCATTTATTTCCAAGATGGGCTAATTTTTTAACAGTTTTCTGCTGTTCACAGGAGCCTAGTTGTGTTCAGAGCTACAGAAGTGACTTCCACTGATCCATCTGGTGCAGCTGCAGTCTCCCGCCAGCAGTTACCCGGCTTGGCAACGCTGCACTGCCTTCAACAGGCCCGACAGTAGAAACACAAAGATGGTATGCTCTACCTGCTAAAGTCAGTTTTCACAAGAGGAAGGAGAAAGAGCAGCAGCAGAAGCATGCTCCAAGTCTTAGAAACTGATAGTTTTTAATCTGAGAACACTTCACAGCCCAGCAGAAGAGCCCTCCATGGTGAGCTCTTCCTGCTTAACAGCTTCAGGCCACAGGTTTTCCCCAACTGTCTTTCTCCTTTTCATATTGTACCCAACAATACAGAACTTGTTTTGAAGCTGTAAAAGTACATGAGACTGGAGTTCATCAGGTAACATGTGTTCCACAGAGGTTCATAACAAACTGGTCCCATTCTACAAAAAGAATGAAGAAATCTCATTGCACACCTGGCAAGATCGTCAGAACAAAAGAGAAAAACACAATAAAAGGAAAGAAATGAGAAAAGTAGCCTTGAAGCACTGTCAAAATGTAAAGGCACTCGCAGGAATCCGTATTAAGCCCTGATGGTAGTGTCAGTGAGAAGTGACTATACACATCAATTAAATTTTAGCATACTTTTAATACTGGCATGGGGGTTGTAAGAAATGCAATTTTAGCAATTGCTTTGCTCCTTTATTTACGGAAGTGAATGATATACTGCCTTGTACAAAATAATCACACAACGCCATTTCAGTATAAGCTATATTTTTATGCACTAAAACTATGGTTAACAGTGCTCTCTAATGCAACAGAAAATGTCACAGCTTGAATTCACACTGACCTATCAACTTTTAAGTACTGAGAGAGAAGAAAGGATACAAAAATCTACAAATAGTTGCAATTTCCGAGATCAAACCTCTGCCTGGTGAAATTCAGAGGATGAAAACCAGTAATCTGTAAAGGCTGGAAGTTTAAACTGAAAGCATTTAGACAAGAAACGAAGCACCAGTTTGTAACAATAAGGGTAATAAATCACTGGAGCAATTTAACAAAGAAATTCTGCTTCTCCTGGAAAAGAAATTTACATCTGATCTTAAACAGTAACTATTTCAAACAAGTCTTACAGACTGCGTTGTAGGGGAGGTTAAGCTACACTAACCCAGCTTTTTACCTGGGTTCAACTACTTCTTAATCAACTACCCTTGAAACTGAATGTTAGTTCTTTTTAAGAACTTCTGTTATGAATATCACATGACAAATTTTCCAAGAAATTACCATTTCCCTATGTTAGTATTGTTTTCAACAGCGGAAGTAAATAAATGGGGGGAAATGTAATATACTGTTGTAGTACAGTAATTTAGTTATTCTTACATATGTTCTCCCTTTTCTGTTGCAGCGTCTCAGTAGAAGTCTTTTTGCACTGAATCAGATTTTTAAGAACACCACAAATAATGAGAACACATTTCATTCAGTGGAATGAGCCACTTGGCCTTTCTCAAACACTGTATAATGTAGTGGCCAGGTAAAGTGTGTATCACCAAGAATTATTACCCAAGGCTTGAATTAACTTTGCTAGACAGGTTCAGCCCAGACTGAGAACTTTAACAAATCTATTTCCCTTCACCTTGACTTGAAGGGAACATGCTCTGAAGGCAAGGCGGCAGCACTATCTCCACTGCCATTAAATCACCATGGTTAGCTACAAAGCAAGAAGAGCATTTAGTAGCAATTACGACAATGAAACCTTCCTTATGCCTGACACAACGCAGCCAATTCACACAAAGAAATAAAGATAATTAAATAGCAAATTTACATATTAAATCACACTGATCTAGAATTCAGAGACTGTATTTTATGCATAACATTCAAGTACGTACATCGACCTTTTTGTCTTCCCATTCCCCCAAGCTGCCCTACCCCTCAAGCATGATATTTAGAGAGGAATGGCTCTGAAATTGTCATTTCTTATGTACCACATTTTCTCCCTGAAATGCCTTCAGTTATCACAGCTTGTTCTGGTGGGGAAAAACACCCCTACAGATAGAATTTTTACTGAACTGTATTATTTTTACCATTCCAGAACAAATTAAACAAGGGCAGGATGAAGTTCTGAGCTGTTATTACAAAGGATTAGAGAAATGTTAACCAGGATAGAAATGACGTATTTAGCCTACACTGTTTTTGCCATTGATGATCATACATGAGCTTGACAGAACATGTCTAAAGCATTAAACCTTGCAGCATATGGCCACGTTCTGGGTTAGGATGTTCTAAGTTTACTTAGTTACAAGTAGAACACAGGCATTTATAAGAGTATTCAAGTTGTAGACAACCATAAAGTCTACGTGTTTTTCATGTATGTAAAGTTAAAAACCTAATCCTGTAAAAGGCTACACAAACTCAACACACCATTGCACATTTTGATCATTGTACCAACAGAATCACAATGAAGCCCTAGAGAACTTTAGAAAGGGAGTCTCAGCTTTTTGCCAACAACTCCAGAGCCTGTATGCCAGAAAAATTTCACAGGAAACAAGCTCAGTCTCTGAGCAACCTAACAGTGTTGACAAAAGTCAATTTGCACTTCAATTTATCCTTGCTCCATGGCTTTCAGTATCAAGAAAATATTTTTATCTTATTCTTCAAGATCATCCATTGCCCAGTCCTTAAGAGCTAACAAACAGCATGGCAAATCTCTGCTGGCAATACCTTTCTAGGATGAAGATTAACAGTGCAAAAATTGTTAAAAGTTATATGACCGGCAACAAACCCAGAAAAACATGCCTTTATACACAGTATATTATTTTCTATATAGAACTAAAAGGTCCTAGCAATAATCCAAGACTCTACAATGTGGTAAAACTTTTCCCTTACTTTCCATAACCCTAACAAGATGATGCATAAATGCTTTCAAATAAATCAGAACAAACTGAAGCAATCATCCTTCTGACACACTAACAAAAACTGGAACAATTCCCAAGATCCATCTAACAATACAGCTGTAAACACTACAGCATAAAATTTATTTTCAATGTGCTGTACATAGCATTGCCACCAATTATGCAGCAAGTAAAGGAGCTACAAACTTAAATATTAAACCATAAATTAAAGTGGCGTTATTTTAAAATATTTTATATATCTAACACCAACACTGAAATTTTGCCTAAATCTGATTAAAATATCCCAGTGTTGGTACCCAATGTAATCTTAGCCTGTTTCTGCTCCAGAGCAACCCAAACAACTGAATACTTAATCAGAGGGATGAACACATCCACTGTGCACAAAACGTTCTTAATTTTGTTTCTAAATCCTGTAACGCCAAAGTAGTACCAGTAAAAGGTTTGTAACATTAGCAGCACTTTAACACGATGTATTTTTCCTTTTCCTTCAGTCCCATGCACAGCTTCACAGCCTAAAGCATTTGTTCTGCAGACCATTTCTTTCTTAACCCATACTGCAGTGAGAACCAGGAATCACATTGCTACAAACCAGAATACAACACAAATGGCTTGAAAAGCTCTTAAAAGCTATGTGATGTAGTACAGTAGGCATCAGAGGATTTGACAATGTACCCTGTGAATAGCACAAAACCACTGCCCTATAGCCTAAAATATTACCAAAGGCCTCCTACCATATTTCTTTTTAAGAATACAAAACAGATTTTTATGCCTTAAGAAGTTCATATTTTTTAAAAACATGGCAGACTGATTCATGCTGAAATATTAAATTACCTGCTGCACATATCTGTCTGTGGTTTTCCACATGTAATAATACTCAACGATGCTAGTCAGTGACTTCCAAGGGAGCTGAAAAACATTTGTTACAAATTAAAGCAGTTTTGAAATTTTAACATCCACATCTCATTAAACACATGTTAAAATCAAGTATAGTTGACACACAAATACTAAAATGTGAATGTAGTAAGATACCTACATTAAAGTCTGTATTATTATTAATAATACACCACCTTTCCTTACAGTCAACAAGGATGTAGAATTACAACAATACTACACATCCAAATCCAAATGTCATTTATTCCGTTTAAGCCATACGGCTGAACAAAATGATCAAAACAGAATCCAGATTTCCATCAGGAAAGACAGAAGCTCATACCTCTATTATAAAGTGTCTCAGATGGAGAACAACATAAGGACTAAAATAAATCACCCCGACAAGACTGTGTTCAAGTCTCATGATAATTTTACATATTTTTTAAAAAAATACAATAGTTACTGTACTTAGTTCACAGTTTTTTCAAGTCCCATAACAACTTAGCCTCTCATACAAGATGACTAGTTTTGCATAAACCAACAGATACTCCACCATTAAACAAGAAAAAAAGGATGCTAGGGACAAACGCTACCTTGAGCAACAGGAGTGATACTGACAAAAATCTCTGTGCAAACTCAGGGTAATTGATTATTATTATTATTATTTTGAGTGCACCTGTTCATCAGCAAAATAAAAGTGTACTAGCCTAAGTTTACGGGAGAAAATTAAGCATACAGCAACCATCTTTAATTACTACTGAATAATCCATTTAACTCCATAAATTCTTTCTCTCATTTAAAGTAGTAATTCTCTTACCAAATTCATGTCATTTTTCTTCATAACCTGGAAACATGCTACTATTTTGTGCATGGTATTTTCTGGAGGTACGCACTAATGCCAACATTGTCTGCTTTCCAGAAATGAAGATGATTTTCAGGAAGTCCCAAAAAACACAGGTGTGGAAACTTATCTTTCCAACCTTACTCGCTCCACTTTGGGGCTTTCTGCTTGTCTTAAGCCAAAAGATTAAGTTCCTGAACCTTTAATTAGTGCGTAAAGCAGAAGAGGAACACTCTATTAAGTCACCCCTCCCTGCATGCAGGAGCTCACGGCCAGTTCTTCACACTGCTTGCTTGCAGACACCTTAGAAGAACTGAGTCTGGCTCCCACCTCTGCCTTCCAGGAGCTGTGAATTCTTTCTCAGGCAGTGTACCATAGTGTGTAAATCCCTGTCCATTTGCATTTAATTAAGAAGTAGCTGTGTAACAAATGCATAAGTTGATATTCCAATAAATGGCAACACAAAATCCCTTTAACTTTCTCAGGTAAACTATGCCTTAAGAGAATCTGCCCAAGAAAAAGTCAGTGATGGGAACACCCGTTTCGTGTGAGGTGACAGATGAGCTGCTTCTCAGACTCCACATCCATACTCTTCCTGGCATCCAGATGAAACATTGTCACCCCAGCTACCTGCCGTTGTCAACAAGTATGTATTAGCATCTCCATATTTATTTTCCTTCCTGAACACTTATTAACACATTCTTGCTACAGGTTATGTTTGACATTTCTCTAGAAAATACTTTAATCTGGTTTAAGGATAATTGTGACACCAACATGTTCATTCACTCAGTAGGCACCTACAATTAAAGAAAAATAATTAAGGTGCTTGGACTGGATAACCATAATCCTACACGTTGATTCACAACTCAGAAAACCTGTCTGACAGGCTGAGTATGACTATCCTGTGTTCTGTTTACCTACGCACCTAAAGGACAAAACACTGTAAATGCACATGAATTTTCCAGAGGTTGCTCTCAACTGCCAGAGAAGCTGTGAACAGCCACAGAATAGCATACTCTCATGACCGGTCAGCCTCACTTCCATCCCTGG
>NW_010129498.1:0-469 GCF_000699245.1 Pterocles gutturalis | reverse complement strand
ATCAACAAGGATTTCAAGAGCTCCAGAGACATATTTTGCCTGAAGAAGAGGGAGTCCTATGGTTGTCAATGATGCAAGTCTCGGAGCCCCTCCCAGGTGGAACGCCCTTTTCAGGCCAACAAGCCACCGCTTTGGAAGCCTGCTGCTGACAGAGAGCTCAGAGAACAGCGCCCGGGGGAACATGATTTCTGTCCACACCATCCAGCACTGCCAGCAGATCTTCCCCAAAGGAAGGGCTCAGGAGCACCTTACGAAAGCGAATGAAAATAATCCAAAGAAGAGGTCAAGCAAATGAAGACTGCTTTTCAGCACTCTTTCTGGTGTGGACCTTGCTCTCCTTGGCTGAGAAGGCAGGCTTGTTCTCACCTGCCATCACACCCACCTCTCCTAGGGTGCACTCCTGCGGCTGGGAAGCGCAAGAGGCTCACCTGGCTTTCCTTCCAGAGCCCTCCCACACCTGCATGCTCTC
>NW_010129497.1:0-219 GCF_000699245.1 Pterocles gutturalis | reverse complement strand
ATATATATATATATATATATAATTTCAGCTTTATATCTATGTGTATTTATATGCATTTTTTTTTTTACCAGGAGCAGTTCAAATAATTTATTTAATATAAAGTACGGATCTCAGTGTGCTTTACAACCAGTTAAATCTCAAACACATGACAAATTAACTTAGACCTTTCTATCTCCTCTTCTAGTTTTGCCTTAAGGTGAGCGTCATCTAAGGGCATGA
>NW_010129496.1:0-2210 GCF_000699245.1 Pterocles gutturalis | reverse complement strand
ATCAGACCCCGCACTTCTGCTCTGCCCCCCCCCAGCACACAGCAAAAATGAAGGGAGGTGGCTAGCGTTGGTGTCCCCATGTGTCCCCAAGGATGGAGAGAGATGCAGGCACAGTCTCTGTCCGTTTTTAGGAGCATCCCAGGAGCATCCCCACCTTGGCTGCTCCCCAGCACCCTTAGGGGGGTCCGGATGGGTCCCCTGGGGCCAGCAGCACCTTGTCACCCACGGATGGGATTCGGGGCTCCCCAGGGAGCCCGGCGCAGCACCGAGCGCCCGAGCACGTGGCGCTGAGCCGGCTGGGTCTCCATCGATCGCTCCTCCATGGACCATTGATCTGGCAAATGACAACAAGCAAACTAATAAGAGCTCGTTTGGAGGGCACAGCACCGGGGCCGGCGTGATGCAGGATTATTTTTCTCCCTTCCTCGCCTTCCTGCGCCCAGCCCAACCAGCCCTGGCTGCTTCGTAAACCCCTCAGAAACCAAGTTGGTGAAAGATTCACTTCCAAGCAACTTTCTTCCCTGGCAGAGCGAGCTGGGGGCTTCAAAAACAAAGTGCCGGTTCCAAAAGGATGCTGCTGGTCCCCCAGCCCATCTCTGCGGCATCCAGGTTGGGACGGCGGCTCCTCTGGGGTCCTGCTGCCCAGATGTGGCTGATGGGCATCTCTCCCTGCTTTGGGAGCATCCAGGAGGGTTGGAGCCGGGCATTCTGTGGGAGGGAGGTGGTGGGCATTGCAGGGGGCTGCTGGGCATCGTGTGGGAGGGAGCTGGGCTCTGCATGGGGCTGCCAGGCATTGCACAGTGCTGCCAAGCACTGCACGCTGCTGCCAGACATTGTTGGTGCTGCCAGGCGCTACTACAGTGCTGACAGGCATTACAAGGTGCTACTGGGCACTGCATGGTGCTGCAGGGCACTGCACGGTGCTGCTGGGCACTGCACAGTGCTGTCGGGCACTGCACGGTGCTGTCGGGCATTGCACGGTGCCACTGGGCACAGCATGGTGCTGGCAGGCATTTCATGGTGCTGCCAGGCACTGCACAGTGCTGTCGGGCACTGCATGGTGCTCCTGAGCACTGCACGGTGCTGCTGGACATTGCATGGTGCCATTGGGCACTGCATGGTGCTGCTGGGCACTGCATGGTGCTGCTGGGCATTACACAGTGCTGCCGGGCATTGCAGGGTGCTGTTGGGCATTGCACAGTGCCACTGCACACCACGTGGTGCTGCCAGGCACTGCATCGTGCCATTGGGCATTGCACGGTGCTGCTGGGCATTGCACAGGGCTGCTGGGCGCTGCACGGTGCTCCTAGGCATTACTAGGTGCTGCTGGTCATTGCACAGTGCTGTCGGGCACTGCACGGTGCTGTCAGGCATTGCACAGTGCCATTGGGCACAGATGGTGCTGTCGGGCATTGCACGGTGCTGTTGGGCATTGCACGGTGCTGCTGGGCATTGCACGGTACTGCTGGGCATTGCACAGGGCTGCTGGGCGCTGCACGGTACTCCTAGGCATTACTAGGTGCTGTTGGGCATTGCACAGTGCTGTCGGGCACTGCACGGTGCTGCTGGGCACCGCAGGGTGCTGTTGGGCGCTGCATGGTGCTGTCAGGCACTGCACAGTGCTGTTGGGCATTTCACGGTGCTGCCAGGCACTGCATGGTGCTGCTGAGCACTGCATGGTGCTGTCGGGCATTGCACAGTGCTACCAGGCATTGCACAGTGCCATTGGCCATTGCACGGTGCCATCGGGCAGCATGTGGGTCAGAGCCAGGCATTGCCTGGTGCTCCCGAACCTTGCACAACGCTACCGGGCATCGCACAGGCCCGGCGCGGGCAATGCCCCGTGCAACCATGCCACCATGTCCCCCATGCTCGTCCCCAAGGCAGCAGCTCGGCGCATCTCCCGTGGGCAGCGCAGGCTTTGCCGTCAGCGGCGCATTGTTCCGGGCGCGAGGAGCCCTTGCCCAGCAGATGGCAGGTATAACAAAGCAGCTTGCTGCGGCCAAGCCAATTATTTATCTAATTATGATTTACCACTTAACCACATGATCTTTCTGCAGAGTTGCGGGCAATTAAAACCGGGGTGATTATGTGGATTATGCAAATCGGCTGGAGCCGAGCGAATAAAATTGGAGATTAGAGTTTGCACGCAGGCTGGAGCTTGCACGGGGCAGGTCCTGGTGGGGCGGGGGGCTGCAGGCAGGGCTGGG
>NW_010129495.1:0-978 GCF_000699245.1 Pterocles gutturalis | reverse complement strand
TCCCTTTTTCACCCCAAAATTTTTATTTTTTCTGCAGGAAAATCAAGACGCTGGGGGAGGAGGAGCCGTGGCTGGACGACGCGGCCGCGTGGATCGAGCGCAGCCGGAAGCTGCAGCAGGAGAAGGAGATGGCGGAGAAACGGGTGGGTGGCCACCTGCCGGGTTTCGGTGGGCAGCTGGGGGGCCCTGTTGGGTTTTGTTGGCCCTTGTTGACTCTTTTGGGGCAAATTGGACTTTTGTGGCCTAACGTTGGTTTGCGGTGGCCACGTGTTGACTTTGCGGAGCTCCATTGGCTTTTGGTGGCCCCCCGGTGAGTTTTGCTGGCCCCATGCTGACTTTTGGTGGCCGTGTTGGCTTTTATTGGTCCCTGTTGACTTTTTTTGGGCACATTGACTTTCTATGGCCACTTGTTGATTTTCCATAGCACTATTGGGTTTTGGTGGCCCTGTGTTGAGTTTTGGTGGTCCAACTTTTTTGGGATGAGTTGGCTTTTGGTGGCCTCTCAGTGACTTTTCGTGGCCTCTTGGTGACTTTCCGTGGCCTCGTTAGATTTTATTGACCCTTGTTGACTCTTTTTTGGGAAAATTGAACTTTTGTGGCCCCATGTTGGCTTTCGGTGGCCACGCGTTGACTGTTTTTTGGTAAATTGGCTCTTGGTGGCCTTGCATTGACTCTTGGTGGCCACACATTGACTATTTTGCAGAGCGTTGGGTTTTGGTGGCCCCCGTTGGGTTTTATTGGCCCCCATTGACTTTTTTTTGGGCAAATTGGCTTTCTGCGGTCTTGCTTTGACTTTCCATGGCCCATCTCCCTCCGTTGAGTTTCCGTATTCCCAGTGGCTTTTGGTGGCTCCGCAGTGACTTTTACTGGCTCCGTGCTAGGTTTCAGTAGCCGTGTTGGCTTTTATTGGCTGCTGTTGACTTTTTTTGGGCAAATGGAGTTTCCATGGCCTCTGTTGACTTTGCGTAGCCCCATTGG